>NC_034178.2:54868144-55030644 GCF_002021735.2 Oncorhynchus kisutch | reverse complement strand
TAAAAGCACAGTCAACTTAGTGTAAGCAAACTTCTGACCCACTGGAATTGTGATACAGTGAATTATAAGTGAAATAATCTGTCTGTAAACAATTGTTGGAAAAATGACTTGTGTCATGCACCAAGTAGATGTCCTAACCGACTTGCCAAAACTATAGTTTGTTACCAAGAAATTTGTGGAGTGGTTGAAAATGTATTTTAATGACTCCAACCTAAGTGTATGTAAACTTCTACATTTTCACAATGCTGATGTAAACAAATGTGCTATCTGGGACTATAAAAAATAAAACTGTGGAGTGTAGAGTTTATTTTTAGCCTGGAAAGGTCAATTGAGGGTCTAATTCAGATTTACGAAATCTATGACTTTTTTTTTCACATGTTTTGAGTCAAGCACTTCTCAGTAGTTGGTAATTAGATTTAGGCTACCTTATGCAGGTGTGTAATGAGGTTTGTGGGTGTGGCTCCCTTGCATGCACTGAATACATTTAATTCCACCACAGAAAACACACCCATGTGGTGGCCTACCAATTTGATCAGGGAGTTTTTGTTCAATTCGCTTTTCTGTTCATTTATCTTAATTAAGCATCCCTTTAAATACTGTGTACCTTTAATTAGACTTTGATTGACACAAGACTAAAATATAGATTATGACGAATGTGTTCAGAATATGGAAAAATAGCCATGAAAGTCTATGCATATTCGTCTCCATTTCAGAACCCATGGGTAGATAAAAAAAAACACTCAGATTTATGTTTAGGGATTAATCATTAATCCTACTTCATGGTAAAATAGTGTTGGACAGCCTTTAAGCACAAACAAAAAAAGGTGGTTTGACAAAAGTGACCTCATTCAGTTAGTCAATTGTGATGTTGGAAGTAGTGTACAATATAATCATAATATGGAGAACATTATACATTTGTATGACATAATACATATACCCATATTTCCCACCCTGATTATGGAACTGTGTGATGACAATGACCACGTCTTGTGCCATGCTTCAAGTTCAAACTAATGGTTTGCGCTCCATAATGATTTAGTAAGCCTACATGTCCCAACTTATTTTTACTACAATTTGTATCTGGCCTTCATTAAATATTATCCACTATCACTTGACCTTCCTGCAAAAACAAACAACAAGGACGTGACAGTGTTTACAGAGGAAACCAATAAAAGTGGCTAAATCAAACGATGTAATGGAACGATACCAATGTAGGGTAAATTACCAACTGAAGGGAACTAACACTAAAATGTCATACGTGGTTATTACTTTTGGTCGGAACTAATAGTGGCTAATGATACTTAACATATGGCCTACAAATGAAAAGAAACAGGAATAGTCAGGACATATGTTTTTAACATTCTGGAGAGCAGAAAGTTTCAATTAGGCGCTACACATTTCGCTTGCGTCTCCAAATATAATCCCTGCAAGTAATAAGGCCACACAATTAAAATGATGCATAACAGCACAGCATTTCATAATTCACTGTGGTAAATTGGCAAAAATTGGCATAAATACCTGTCATGTTGATATGCTTTTAAGTTTCCTGCCATATGACTGGTTTCACATTAGTCTCCTGTAATAATATGGTCAAATATATCTAAAACAATTGTAATCTAGCCGTTATCAAAACAAATTACTAATTTACCTAGCTCTTATCAATAGCTCTTATGAATTTATAAATGACAGTGCATGGATAATACTGTTATTTCTATTAGAAAAAATGCAGTAGCCCAGTTTTTCCACTTGGAACTGACAGGTTCCCTCAATCTTATTCATGGTTTCCTTGCCTGTGAAGGTGATAGAATTATTGGGGAATTAAGTCAAGGTCAGAATAGGGGAATCTGTAGGCACACTTCTGCCACGCCTTAATTTCTGAGACTTCCACTCCAAATGCGTAGCTGGCTGGCACATGCTTTTCCCCATACTTAAGTTTAAGGTTAGAATGTGAGCAGAGAGAAAAGTGTGTGAAAAAAGAATAAAGCACGTCCAGTAAACTGCCAAAATAATGGAAACATTTGCGGAAAAGAAGGACACAAAGTATATTGAAAGCAGATGCTTCCTGAGTTAGTTATCCAATGCAAACACATTGAATGTTGATTCATTTTAATTATTTATTTAACCATTATTTCATAAACTGGAATGGTCTACCGTATCAAAAGATTTGGCCAAGTGAATACAAATAGCAGCACAACATTGCTTAGAATCAAGGGCAATTGTGACATCAATTAATGTCACCAAGGGCAGTTGGTGACATCAAGGAAGCCAGTCAGTTGATTATTGACTAGTTTTTCCAACACTTTTGATAAACAGGGAAACATAGAAATAGGCCTATAACAGTTAGGATCAGCTGATCTCCCCATTTTGTCACATCCTGATTTGGTTAACCTGTCCTGTCCTTGTGATTGTCTCCACCCCCCCCCCCCCCAGGTGTCGCTTATTATCTCCGGTGTATATATGCCTGTGTTTCCTGTCTCTCTGTGCCAGTTCGTCTTGTTTGCCAAGTCAACCAGAGTTTTTCCTTGCTCCTATTTTTCCCAGTCTCTGTTTGTTTCTAGTCCTCCAGGTTTCAACCCGTGCCTGTCCTGACTCTGACACTCTGCCTGTTCTGACTACCAGCCTGCCTATCCCCTTGTACTGTTTATTGACTCTGATTTGGTTTCTGACCCCTGCCTGGCCTAACCTCAAGACTGTCTATTGTCTGGTACTGTTTGGACTCTGACCTGGAACTCTCAACTGTCCCCGACCTGCCTTTGCCTACTCCCTTTGCTATAATAAACATTGGAGCTCTACCTTCTCCCTCCTGAGTCTGCATTTGGGTCTTGCCTTGTGCCCTTATGCCATTAAATAAAGGACGAACCGTGGCTGCCTTCCAAGCAATGAGAACCTCCCCAGAGAGGAGAGACAGGTTAAAAGGGTCAGAGACAGGCTTGGTGATGATAGGGGCTGCAACCTTAAAGAAGAAAGGATCTAAACCATCTCACCCAGATGTTTTTTTTAGGTCAAGTTTAAGGAGCTCCTTTAGCACCTCAGACTCACTGACTGCCTGTAGGGAGAAACTTTGTAGCGGGGCAGATGAAAAAGAGGGAGGAGCATCAGGGTTAGTTGCCTTAAAAGGAGTTGGAGATGAGGAAATGTTGGATGGGCAATGAGGCATGGCTGAGTCAAACATGAATCCTGACTTAATGAAGTGGTGATTAAAGAGCTAAGTCATGTACTCCTTGGCAGTAACAACCACATCATCAACATTAAGGGACATGGGCAGCTGTGAGGGGGAGGGTTTATTGTCCAGGTCGTGAACCGTTTTCCAGAAATTCTTGGGGTTAGACCCTCAGAGAGAGAACTGCTGATTAAAACTTTTTGGGGGATAGGGGGCAGTATTCAGAAGTTTGGATGAATGAGGTGCCCAAAGTAAACTGCCTGTTATTCAGGCCCAGAAGCTAGGATATGCATATAATTGGTGGTATTGGATAGAAAACAGTCTAAAGTTTCCAAAAACTGTTAAAATAGTGTTTGTGAGTATAACATAACTGATATATGGCAGGCGAAACCCAGAGGAAAATCCATCCAGGAAGTGGGATTTTTTTGATGTGGGTACTTTTCAATTGAATGCCTATACAGTATGTAATGGGTTAGGACCCAGATTGCAGTTCCTATGGCTTCCACTAGATGTCAACAGTCTTTGTACATTGTTTCAGGCTTGTGTTCTGAAAAATTAGGAAGAATAAGACCATTTTGTAAGTAGACTGTAGAATGAAACAGAGCTGGTTTGCGCGCGTGACAGATTGCGCGCCCTTCTGTTTTTCCTTTCTATTGAATACACTATTGTCCGGTTGAAATATTCTAGATTATTTAGACAACAGACAACCTGAGGATTAATTATAATCATCGTTTGACATGTTTCCACTAAATTTACCGGTACTCTTAGGATGTATTCGTCTGCATGTTGTGACCGCCTTTGAGCCAATGGATTACTGAACAAAACACGCCAACAAAACTGAGTTTTTGGGATATAAAGAGGGACTTTATCAGACAAAACAAACATTTATTGTGTAACAGGGACTTGTGTGACTGCAACCAGATGAAGATCATCAAAGGTAAGTGATTAATTTTACCGCTATTTCTAACTTTTGTGACTCCTCTACTTGGCTTGAAAATGTTTATATGCTTTTGTAAGCAGGGCGCTGTCCTCAGATAATCGCATGGTATGCTTTCAACGCAAAGCATTTTTGATTGTCTCGATTAACAAGTGTCTTGATTAACAAGAAGTTCATCTTTAAGCCGATGTATAACATCTTTTATGAATGTTTATTATGATTATTTCTGTATTTTGAATTTGGCGCTCTGCAATTTCACAGGATGTTGTCGAGGTAGGTCACTAGCGGAACGCCTATCCCGAAAAAGTTTTATAGTAGTTAACTTTGGCCTTCCGGATAGCCTAAATGCACTTATTTCTCATTTGCCTGAACGAGAGCCAGTCAGCCTGAGTATGCATGTGCCGAGCCTTTCATCATATGGAATTCTTGAGATGGAGTAACTCTGCAAGATCACGGTCAAACCAGGGGATGAACCTGTTTTTAATTCTCATTTTCTTAATGGGGGAGTGTTTGTTAACAATTCCACTAAAAATATCAAAAAAGAAGGTCCAAGTGTCTTCGACAGAGATCAAGCTGATTATATACCAATTTACAGAGGCCAGGTCATGAAGGAAGAATTGCTCATTAAAGTTTTTTAGCAAGCATCTATAAAAAATCAGGACAGGCTGTTTCACTGAGCATGAACACAGTCTGTAAAACAGTGATCACTAAGGTCAATAAAGAAAACACCAGACTGATACCTATCAGGATTATTTGTGAGGATAACATTAAGGTGAGTAGCCTTTTCTGGGTGTTTGAAATCATACCTTGTGGAATTGGTAATAATCTGAGAAAGATTTAGGGAGTCCCATTGCTTTAGGACTTGGTCAGGTGGTTTAAGCATGTCCCAGGTTAGGTCACTTCGCAGGACTTAGTGTAGGGGGCCAGGAGAGAGCTACGGGCAGGTAGGGTACAGGCCAGTGCTGATCATGGATTATAACACCCAGCAACAGTCAACAAAGAGCTATTTGAAAGTGTAATGCTTAAGATCAGCAAATCAAATTGTATGGAGACAGACTTGGTGGAGACAACTGAACACTGAAGGTGTTCCTTGGTAAAGATTGCCATTCCAACACCTTTGGAAGATCTGTCTTGCCGAAAAATGTTAGAACAAGAAAGGTTAACATCAGTGTTCAAAACACTCGTTCTTAACCACGTCTCAGTAATGTCCAATACATCTGGATTGGAGCTGTGAACCCACATCTTTAATTGATAAATTTTAGGTAATAAGCTTCTAGTGTTAACGTGCAGAAAACCCAGGCTTTTACGAGAGCAGAAGTCAGTGAAACAGATATCAGTGCACAAGTCAGAATTGGGGTAGATGATCCTGGGTGTACATGCACATTTCCAGATATCATCAGCAGTAATACGATCAGGGCACGGCATAGGACAGGGAGAGCTCTGCAGTGTTGATTTTTTATGATATTTGAATGTGCACCAGATGGCAACAAGATAATGTATAGCAAATTCATCAGGTTACATGAATAGAAAGCCTTTGAGAGGTGGTTAGAATAGGATGGGAGGCCAAGAGTCCGTGTAACCAATAGAGAGTCAGAGTCCCAAGTATGGGAACAAACATAGTCTGTCCCATGTTTGGATAACAAATTCATAGTCAACAAAGCACACAGGAGTCATTAGACAAAAAGCATAAAGAACAAGAAAAGAATATAACAACATTGGGCTATCCATTGTAAGTTCAAAGAGTCACTCGCCCCAACAAAAAGTCCAGTAGGCTATAAAAGTATGAGATAAAATGAAGAAATTGTAGGCCTATACTAGTTCATTAAAGCGTTTCTGAGAAAGCTCACATAATAAGCTTCACAAGTTAATTAGCCTACCTAAAATTCCAATCAGTCCAAAGTCTGCAGTGGGTGTTTGTAAGTGTGTGTGTGCTGGAGGCGAGCGAAAGCTCGGGAGAACGGGGATGTGTCTACCCCTGTCTACCCCTGTACCAGACAGGGGTAGACAGGCCAGGGCAGACAGTGAACAGATCGCCGGGTGGAATCCAAGCAGCAGTACAGCAGGCAACAACGGGAGTAGGTATCACACTCACTTGGGAGAAGCTTTTTTCGGGAGGCAGATTCTTGTAGAAAATCCCAACTAGCTAGCTAACATAGCTAGCATTTTGTTTTTACAGATACACTACATGGAATAGCAGATAGTCCTATGTTATACCGAAATGTTTTAAGAAGGTCATACCAAGGATCATTTAGCTATTTCATTTTGAATTTAAGTCTTGAAAAATAAAATAAATATTTAATTTATTTGCTGACATTTTTGGCAGGACTCTCTGCTATTAGCCAATACAAACGCATTGAATAACAGATTAAAACGGAACAACAGATAATCCCCCTTAAAATAGTGTCTGTCCTATATCTTAAAGACATAAGAAAGATCAGGAAACTTTTTTGTTACATGTATTTAACCCCTTATTTTTGGCACTAAACAGTCTCCTTATATACAGTGCCTTGCAAAAGTATTCGGCCCCCTTGAACTTTGCGACCTTTTGCCACATTTCAGGCTTCAAACATAAAGATATAAAACTGTATTTTTTTGTGAAGTATCAACAACAAGTGGGACACAATCATGAAGTGGAACGACATTAATTGGATATTTCAAACTTTTTGAACAAATCAAAAACTGAAAAATTGGGAGTGCAAAATTATTCAGCCCCCTTCAGTTAATACTTTGTAGCGCCACCTTTTGCTGCGATTACAGCTGTAAGTCGCTTGGGGTATGTCTCTATCAGTTTTGCACATTGAGAGACTGAATTTTTTTCCCATTCCTCCTTGCAAAACAGCTCGAGCTCAGTGAGGTTGGATGGAGAGCATTTGTGAACAGCAGTTTTCAGTTCTTTCCACAGATTCTCAATTGGATTCAGGTCTGGACTTTGACATGGCCATTCTAACACCTGGATATGTATTTTTTTTAACCATTCCATTGTAGATTTTGCTTTATGTTTTGGATCATTGTCTTGTTGGAAGACAAATCTCCGTCCCAGTCTCAGGTCTTTTGCAGACTCCATCAGGTTTTCTTCCAGAATGGTCCTGTATTAGGCTCCATCCATCTTCCCATCAATTTTAACCATCTTGCCTGTCCCTGCTGAAGAAAAGCAGGCCCAAACCATGATGCTGCCACCACCATGTTTGACAGTGGGGATGGTGTGTTCAGGGTAATGAGCTGTGTTGCTTTTACGCCAAACGTTTTGCATTGTTGCCAAAAAGTTCAATTTTGGTTTCATCTGACCAGAGCACCTTCTTCCACATGTTTGGTGTGTCTCCCAGGTGGCTTGTGGCAAACTTTAAATTACACTTTTTATGGATATCTTTAAGAAATGGCTTTCTTCTTGCCACTCTTCCATAAAGGCCAGATTTGTGCAATATACGACTGATTGTTGTCCTATGGACAGAGTCTCCCACCTCAGCTGTAGATCTCTGCAGTTCATCCAGAGTGATCATGGGCCTCTTGGCTGCATCTCTGATCAGCCTTCTCCTTGTATGAGCTGAAAGTTTAGAGGGACGGCCAGGTCTTGGTAGATTTGCAGTGGTCTGATACTCCTTCCATTTCAATATTATCGCTTGCACAGTGCTCCTTGGGATGTTTAAAGCTTGGGAAATCTTTTTGTATCCAAATCCGGCTTTAAACTTCTTCACAACAGTATCTCGAACCTGCCTGGTGTGTTCCTTGTTCTTCATGATGCTCTCTGCGCTTTTAACGGACCTCTGAGACTATCACAGTGCAGGTGCATTTATACGGAGACTTGATTACACACAGGTGGATTGTATTTATCATCATTAGTCATTTAGGTCAACATTGGATCATTCAGAGATCCTCACTGAACTTCTGGAGAGAGTTTGCTGCACTGAAAGTAAAGGGGCTGAATAAATTTGCACGCCCAATGTTTCAGTTTTTGATTTGTTCAAAAGGTTTGAAATATCCAATAAATGTCGTTCCACTTCATGATTGTGTCCCACTTGTTGTTGATTCTTCACAAAAAAATACAGTTTTATATCTTTATGTTTGAAGCCTGAAATGTGGCAAAGGCACTGTACTTCCATTCATTTTTCCAACGGGTACCTGGGGACCTTCAGACCGATATGTTCATGAGAGTCTCGCCTTTGCACAGAGGGGTCATATTCGTGGATAGCGCAAAATGTTTGGATGCTACAGACGATGTTGTGACAAGACCGATTTTCAGGATGTCTCATGGTCAGACAAACATCACTCTAGCTCTGTCACCTTGCAACAAAGATGCGGAACTTCAATATAGGCAGATTCGGTGCAATGGAAAGATATCTCTAGCTCAGTGCCGATTTTAGCATGTTAATCTTGGTGGGTAAAAATGTTAAATGTGGGATGCATGCCAGCAAAGACACTACACAACACAACACTAAACAATACATGAATTGCACTATACCACTGCTACACCTGGCTATCAGGAGCCTTGTCTGGCAGCGAAAAAGTTCATTCAGCCTCATTTACAGCCTTTTAAAAAAACATAGCTGATATGGATGACTTGCTTAACAATGTGGTTTCTACTGACAATTGAGATGTACAAACTATGGCATAAGGGGACTACGAGCAGAGAAGAGGCAATCCGTAATTTTGATTAAGACATTATGAGCGAACTAGGATGGATGTAGTCAATATAACTATTTGTTCAGCCCGTTTGAAATGTACAGCATCAGAATTCAGAACATGGGCCATTCTTACAGTGTTCTCCCTGTACACCAAGTCAGAACCGCAGGATAAATACAGGGGGCATATAAGCAGACAATGAAAGTTCTTACAATATTCGATGATTACATTTCTCAAAAACAGGTTATAGGCTACATGTGCACAACCAAGTCAGAACAGTAGGCTAAATTAAGAGGTGAAAATAGACCAAATTATTAGGGTGAGGCACATGGGCTACTAACAGCTTACTTCACAACATACACTTAATATTACTTTCTTAGCTAGAGTATACATATCTCCCTGGCATATTACATCATTTATGCAGCAGCATACAATACATTTTTGGACTCACCACTCATTGTTAAATTTGCGATTTCAACTTGTTGTGTAATGTTTATGTCTAATGTCCGATGAACAACGCTATGTTTTATCTATAATTCCTCATTATTATTTCTTCATATGACAAAGATTAAAAAGGATTTGCCAGTAGATTGTCGATTTGATTAATGATGATGACTGCAAGTATGATGTTGACATGATCAGTCCAATCAAAGCTACTATAGATATAACGTGATTTGACATCATTTTATGTATGGCCAATGACCTTGAGCCTTCTTGGATGGGCACTTCTAATGTAACTCTATGGCAGCACCCAAAGGGCTTGAATTTTCGAAGTCTATCCTTAAGCTTTGCAGTGACGTAGTGTCCCCATGAGTGACAGAACACTGAGCCAATCACTGTGCAACGCTCCATATTTTCTGCTGGCTTGCTCCACCACCACAGAAAGCACTGAGCTAGGCTGAAGCACCTGCATATTGGAGCTGCCTTACTCAAGAAAACAAAAAAGAGACCATGTTTATTAACTTAATGATATACATATATATATATATTTTTGTTTACATTGTTTGCAAACTGATATGTGACATGTATTAATGCCAAGATAACGTCCAAAACATTTAAATGTTATGTTATTCTAAAAATGTGGGACTCCACTTGTACCTTTCATGCGTAAACTATTGATAACACATTTCATTTTTTTCTTTCTGTCAAAACAAACAATAAATGCCCTGTATTAATTATAGGTTGGAAAATGATATACTGTTTCTTGCATAGCCATCTAGTGACGGCTGTGAGTTTCTTAGCCACGTCTTAGTTGGGACAGAAGTGGTACCAATAAGAATGCCGGACACATTGCGCATGGGCAGAGGGAGGGCCCCAGCTTGCACAACTCAGTATGCTGTGCTTAAAGCACCGCATTATACCTCATACATGCTACAAAGACATCAGGGGATGTGGACAGCAAAAGCCCATCTAGAAAAAGATCTGTGCGCACTAGTTGGAAAGGCTGTCTTTATAATATGGTAAGTAAATTAATATTAATTATCTTATCTTAATGTTATAATTTTTTATCATGATTAGTAAGTATGATTAAAATTATTATTAGTAAGATTATGGTGATTATTATAATTAGTATATTATTAGTAGCCTATTAATATGGTTGATATTGATTGATTGCTGAATTGACTGGTCTAGTAATTGCACATATCATACATGTATTTATTCATTTATCCATGTTTGATCTTTTTGCCACTGACTTGTAAAATGTAGGCTTCTTTTTATTTGTATTTACCTAGAACATATCTCCCAGAGTCTACGCCTAATTGGGACACCTTACTATTGGATTTTACTTTGCCTTTGATAAGCCTACCGTCCAAGAGACAAACATGTAAACAGAACAAAACATCTTAATAAACTTTGCAATAATGGGAAATTATAAACAAAGGAACAAGGAACAGATGAGGAGCCAACCAGTCACTTCCCCGATGTCTGGTACTGGATAATAAGCAGTGTTTTTAGGCTCCAGGTGAAACACACTATGCAAACAGATCGACGGAGCATCGTATAGTTCCAACATTTTCGTTTCACAAAAGTACATAGAACTACGTAGAAAACGGAGCTTGTGTAAGGTGGCGAGTTTACGCATGAATGATGGAGGACCTTCTGCGAGACCAAGACTTGTGGGCAATTATAAATGATTCATGGACCAACTCGAGTCGCGGTGGAAACGAGACCAGTACTGGGAACCAGTCCATCGTGAACCCCTTGAAGCGGAACGAGGAGGTGGCCAAAGTGGAGGTGACCGTTCTTGTTCTAGTTCTGCTGCTCGCGTTGGTCGGTAACATTTGCGTCCTTTTGGCTATCCATACGAGCAAGCACAGCCACTCTCGGATGTATTACTTCATGAAACACCTCAGTATTGCGGACCTGGTGGTGGCAATCTTTCAGGTCCTCCCGCAGCTTATATGGGACATTACATTCCGCTTCTACGGGCCGGACTTACTGTGCAGGCTGGTGAAGTACCTACAGGTTGTCGGGATGTTCGGGTCGACCTACATGCTTGTTCTAATGTCCATAGACAGATGCTTGGCGATATGTCAGCCGCTTCGCTCTCTGCACAAGAGGAAGGACCGTTTTTATGTGATTGCCTCTTGGATGCTTAGTCTGATTTTCAGTACCCCTCAAGTGTATATATTTTCGTTGAGGGAGGTGGGCAACGGAGTTTATGACTGTTGGGGAGACTTCGTGCAACCCTGGGGCGCCAAGGCGTACATTACATGGATTAGTCTTACAATCTACATAATTCCAGTGGCTATCCTAAGTCTTTGCTATGGCCTGATAAGTTTTAAAATATGGCAAAACTTTAAAATGAAAACCAGACGGGATCAGTGTATGTCTCTGACGCCGCGGGAGTACAAAGGCGCAGCGCTCTCTCGAGTGAGCAGTGTAAAGCTCATATCAAAAGCAAAGATCCGAACTGTCAAAATGACTTTTGTCATAGTCCTAGCTTATATTGTTTGCTGGACTCCTTTTTTCTTCGTACAAATGTGGTCGGCATGGGATCCTGCTGCACCCAGAGAAGGTAATTGTAAAGAGCTTTATGCATGAATTACACAGTGCTTTATGCATGGATGGGCTTATCAGGAGCACGTATAAACATAGCAATACTGCATAATGTAGATCAATTGTTGGCTCCATAAGCAGGGTTGTGCTGCTGGATCGCAGGAGAGCAGAGCTCCCTCACCTTTTTCAATTAGAGGTATACACAGAGCTGGTAAAACTATTTCTGGACAATTAATTCTGATTAATTACCACAAGAATGTCATGAAAAATAATAGAATGACAAACTACATGGCGGTCTAGAGGTAGGTAAATTGTGGTTTCTTCCCTGTCTTCTCTCTGGCAGTGCCACGAATTATGAATAACTATTGGATATATCTATGCACTGCAGAGGCCCGTCAAAAAAAAATCCAAATTCACCGTGTGTCTGCCTTGATTTTCAAAAAACTCCACGGACCACATCTTGCGCAGTTGAACCCAGCACATTATGTGACCACTTGGTTACATGACACCGTTCTGCCGAGGACACCCAAACCAGAAAGGCTACCGCAAAGCCTAAGGAGCCTGACCCTCTCTGGGAGTTGCTGTAGCCCTGCTTGGCACATTTAGCCTATTGGCTATTGGTTGAGACCCAGGCCCGTTCGGGTTAAACGGGTTAAATGTGTCCAAAACACCACCAATATTTCTTACATCTCCTAGATATAGGACAGACACTTCAAAACCTTATTCCTTATGATTTCTTTTTTTACTATCTTTTTTTTACCATTTACTGCATAAATGTGTTATTCAATGTGTTTCCATGGGCTATAGCAGTAAAGGCCAAGTAAAGGTTTTTGTTATACCTAAAGGGGTCCTACATTTCAAAATCAAACAGCTAAATCATGATGGAGGCCACTGGGTACTCTCGAGCGGCTAGATGTTCTTTACCATTCGGCTATCAGATTTGCCACCAATGCTCCTTATAGGACACATCACTGCACTCTATACTCCTCTGTAAACTGGTCATCTCTGTATACCCGTCACAAGACCCACTGGTTGACGCTTATTTATAAATCCCTCTTAGGCCTCACTCTCCCCTATCTGAGGTAACTACTGCTGCCCTCATCCTCCACATACAACACCTGTTCTGCCAGTCACATTCCTTTATAGGTCCCCAAAGCACACACATCCCTGGGTCACTCCTCTTTTCAGTTCGCTGCAGCTAGTGACCGGAACGAGCTGCAACAAACACTCAAACTGAACAGCTTCATCTCAATCTCTTCATTCAAAGACTCAATCGTGGACACTTTTACTGACAGTTGTGGCTGCTTTGTGTGATGTATTGTTGTCTCTACCTTCTTGCCCTTTGTGCTGTTGTCTGTGTCCAATAATGTTTGTACCATGTTTTGTGCTGCTGCCATGTTGTGTTGCTACCATGCTGTGTTGTCATGTTGCTTCCTTGCTATGTTGTTGTCTTAGGTCTCTCTTTATGTAGTGTTTTCTCTCTTGTTGTGATGTGTGTTTTGTCCTATATTTATATATTGTATTTTTTTTTCTTCTTCATCCCAGGCCACAGTTCTCATGTGCCAAAACTCAACAGAGCACACCAGGATATATATATATATATATAGTTTTTTAACACCATCTGCTATAATTTGCTCACAAAACAGTAATTCAAGAAAATCTAAATGCATAGGCTATTCCCATGATGCAGTTTCATCAGTAAAACATGAAGAATTCACAATTGACAGTGATGATTACAATTAGGTATGCCTAAATTGGGGTTTGAGGGTATTAAACATTGAAATAGGTCTTGACACAATAATGTGTGGGCTTAGCCCTGTAGAGTGCATAATATGCATATTCTATATAATAATAGGCTATACAAAAACTATATATCTGTCGGTACAAACTTTGAGTGAGGAAATTATAATGTTTTACACTTTATTTTGCGCTTCCACACCTAAGAAAATAGCACCACGTCACTGTCCATCAGCCTGGTCTCATAGAGTACACGTAACATAGTATATGTCAATCTGGGACACTCAAATTAGTGTGATATGTTACATTTGATATGGTTACATAAGACAGAAGTTTTACAGTAGACTTAAACAAATCTACTTTGAAACAAAAGTATACACCTCACACACATGGTTATGGGAATAAAAAAAGAAGACCCATGTACCATGTCAAATAAACAGTTGAAATGTATTCCATTTGAGTTTTTATCCCAATATTACACTTCATATACAACACAGAAAACTGAAATATAAACAAACCCGTTTGACATAGAAACACTGGATTTTCAGTGTTTAAAAAAATGAATGTTTATTGAATATTAAATTATGAAATATATTAATAACATTCCACCCATGAGGCCACTATAGGAAAATTTGGTCATTTGACTGCAGGAACTATGGCAAAAACGAAAGTATGGTGATTGGGCGGGTGTATAAGGCAAACATCTAGCAACCCAAAGGTTGCGTATATGATTCTTATCACGGACAAGTTTAGCATTTGCTTTGAAACTACTTAGCATGTTAGCTGGGCCATTCAAGTATATAGGGAAGGGTACCAAAAACATTTCTGCATCATTGAAGGTCCCCAAGAACACAGTGGCCTCCATCATTCTAAAATGGAAGAAGTTAGGAACCACCAAAACTCTTCCTAGAGCTGGCTACCCGGCCAAATGGAGCAATTGGGGGAGAAAGCCATTGTCAAGGAGGTGACCAAGAACCCGATGGTCACACTGACAGAGCTCCAGAGTTCCTATGTGGTGATGGCAGAACCTTTCAGAAGGACAACCATCTCTGCAGCACTCCACCAATCAGGACTTTTTGGTAGAGCGGCCAAACGGAAGCCACTCTTCAGTAAAAGGCACAACAGCCCACTTGGAGTTTGCCAAAAGTCATCTAAAGGACTTTCAGACCATGAGAAACAAGATATTCTGGTCTGATGAAACCAGGATTGAACTCTTTGGCTTGAATGCCAAGCGTCACGTCTGGAGGAAACCTGGCACCATCCCTTTGGTGAAGCATGGTGGTGGCAGCATCATGCTGTGTGGATGTTTTTCAGCGGCAGGGACTGGGAGACTAGTCACGATCGAGGGAAAGATGAACGGAGCAAAGTACAGAGCGATCCTTGATGAAAACCTGCTCCAGAGCACACAGAATCTCAGACTGGGGGGAAGGTTCACCTTCAAACAGGACAACAACCTTCAGCACACCTCCAAGACAACGCAGGAGTGGGTTCAGGACAAGCATCTGAATGTTCTTGAAGGGCCCAACCAGAGCCCAGACTTGAACCCAATCTAACCTTTAAGTTTGCAGTGACACATCCATAACCTGAGCGGAAACCAGATTGCATACCAGAGAGAATACTATAGACATCAAAAAAGCCAGTCAGTTGATTATTGACACGTTTTTCCAACAGTTTTGATAAACAGGGCAAAATAGAAATAGGCCTATAACTGTCACGGCTGGCTGAAGGACTGGACCAAGGTGCAGCATGGTAAGCGTACATTTTCTCTTTATTAAAAAACTTCCCACAAAACAGGAGGGGGAAAAGGGTACGTAAGTATGGTTCTCAATCAGAGACAATGATAGACAGCTGCCTCTGATTGAGAAGCACACCCGGCCAAACACATAGAAATAGAAAATCATAGAACATAGACTGCCCACCCAAATCACACCCTGACCAAACCAAAATAGAGACTTAAAACGCTCTCTACGGTCAGGGCATGACAGTCCCCCCCCCCCCCACCCCAAAGGTGCGGACTCCAGGCGCAAAACATGAACCTATAGGGGAGGGTCTGGGTGGGCATTTCTCTGCGGTGGCGGCTCTGGCGACGGACGTAGACCCCGCTCCACCTCTGGCTTGGCCCACTTAGGTGGCGCCTCTAGGACGGGGACCCTCGCCGCCGACCCCGGACTGGGGTCCCTTGTAGCGGGCCCCGGGCAGGAGGGAGACTCTGGCAGCTCCAGACAGGAGGGAGACTCTGGCAGCTCCAGACAGGAGGGAGACTCTGGCAGCTCCAGACAGGAGGGAGACTCTGGCAGCTCCAGACAGGAGGGAGACTCTGGCAGCTCCAGACAGGAGGGAGGCACAGGACTCACCGGGCTGGGGAGACACACAGGAGACCTGGCTCTGGGAGCAGGCACAGGACTCACCGGGCTGGGGAGACATCCAGGAGGCCTCTTCCTTGGCCGAGGCACCGGATACACTAGGCCGTGGAGGCGCACTGGTGGTCTCGAGCGCAGAGCTGGCCCCACCCGTTCTGGCTGGATGATAGCTTCCACCCGGCAAATGCGGGACACTGGCACCGAGCACATCAGCCTGTGAATGCTCCGCCTCGACACCGTGAGCATCACCCCATAGCACGTGCCTGACCAGTCCCATGCTCTCAGAGTCTTCCTGACTCTGCCACACTCCCCGTGTGCCCCCCAAATGTTCTTTGGGGGGGGATGCCTCTAGGGCTTCCTTGCCAGCCGTGTTCTCACATACCGCTGGTTCCTTTCTCCGGCTGCCTCTGCTCTCCTAGCTGCCTCCACCTGTTCCCATGGAAGGCGATCCCTTCCCGCCAGGACCACCTCCCATGTGTAGACTCCCTTGCCATCCAGAACGTCCTCCCATGTCCAGGAGTCCACCTTACCATGCTGCTTGGTCCGTCGGTGGTGGGAAGTTCTGTACATTTTTTCTTTATTAAAAAATGATGCCGACAAAACGAATAAACAAAAACCTATGTGCCCTGAACAAAGACAAAGTTAACTTCCCACAAAACAGGTGGGGGAAAAGGGTACTAGACAGCTGCCTCTGATTGAGAACCACAACTGGCCAAACACATAGAAATAGAAAATCATAGAACATAGAACATAGACTGCCCACCCAAATCACACCCTGACCAAAACAAAATAGAGACATAAAACGCTCTCTACGGTCAGGGCGTGACAATAACAGTTAGGATCGGCTTGATCTCCCCCTTTAAAAAAATGACGAACCGTGGCTGCCATCCAAGCAATGGGAACCTCCCCAGAGAGAAGAGGCAGGTTAAAAAGGTTGGAGATAGGCTTGGCAATTACAGTGACAGCAACCTTAAAGAAGAAAGGGTATAAACCATCTGACCCATATGTTTTTTGCGGGTCAAGGTTAAGGAGCTCCTTTAGCATCTCAGACTCAGTGACAACCTGCAGTGAGAAACTTTGTAGAGGGGCAGGGGGAAAAGCGGGAGGAGCATCAGGGCTAGTGGCATTAGAAGGGGTGGGAGATAAACATTTGGACAGGCAAGGAGGCATGTCTGAGTCAAATAGAAATCCTGACTTAATGAAGTGGTGATTAAAAAGCTCAAGCATGTGATTCTTGTCAGTAACAACCACATCAACAACTACAAGGGACATGGGCAGCTGTGAGGGGGGGGGGGGGGGGGGTTATTCTCCAGGTCTTTAACCGTTTTCCAGAACTTCTTGGGGTTAGACGCACAGAGAGAGAACTGGTCCTTAAACTAACTAACTTTGGCCTTCAGGATAGCCTGAGTGCACGTATTTCTCATTTGCCTGAATGAGAGCCAGTCACCTGAGTATGCGTGTGCCGAGCCTTTCGCCAAATGCAATTCTTGAGGTGTAGTAACTGTGCAAGATCATGGTCAAACCAGGGGCTGAACCTGTTTTTAATTCTCATTTTCTTTATGGGGGCATGTTTGTTAACAATATCACTGAAAATATATTTAAAAAAGGTCCAAGCGCCTTCAACAGAGTGGATCAAGCTGAATCTATACCAATTTACAGAGGCCAGGTCATGAAGGAAGGCTTACTATTTAAAGTTATTTAGCAAGCGTCTATGACACATCAGGACAGGTCGTTTCACTGAGCAGCATTACAAACACAGGCTGTTAAATGGTGATCACTAAGGTCATTACAGAAAACATCAGACTGATACCTATCAGGATTATTTGTGAGGAGAACATTGATGTGAGTAGCCTTTTCTGGGTGTTTGGAGTCATATCTTGTCGGGTTGGTAATAATCTGAGAAAGATTTAGTAAATCCCATTGCTTTAGGACTTGGTCAGGTGGTTTAAGCATGTCCCCGCTTAGGTCATCTAGCAGGACAGATTCAGACAGTGTAAGGGGCCAGGAGTGTACTAACTGGACAGTTCTCTAAGTGTGATAGGACCAGGAATTGAATCACCGGATTCAGAGTGCTAGATGTTACATACTCTGACGCCTTGTAGTTTAGTTTTTTTCACTCACAAATGAGTCCTGTTTGAACCCTCTGTAGGACCTTCGGTAGATTACTTTAGGGCCCGACTTTGGTATTTTAATTTTCCTAGTGAGTGCAATCAAGTTATGATCACTACAACCTAGTGCCACTGATACAGCTTTAGAACAATGTTCAGCCATGTTAGTAAAAATGTGATCGATTCAAGTTGACGATGTGATACCGGACCTATTAGTGAACGTTCTGGTTGGTAATGTCACGACTTCCACCGAAGGTGACTCCTCTTCCTGTTCGGGGCGGCGCTCGGCGGTCGTCATCGCCGGTCTACTAGCTGCCACTGATCCTTTTTCCTTTTCTTTTGGTTATGTTTGTTTTGTGTTTCACCTGGTTTCATTTTGGTTAATTAGGGGGGTGTTTAATCTCACCATTTCCTTTGGGTTTTTGTGCGGGATTGTTTTCGTTTGACTGTCAGTGAGTTTTGGATGGCATTTTCTTTAGTTCATTTTTAACAGGTGGTTTTTCCCTGGACTGTGTCTGAGTGTGGCTTTGTGGCTACTGTTGTAGTACGGTGTCCTGTTATTTTGTACTTGTTTAAATAAACAACCTTTTCCTTCAGAACTTGTTTCTCCTGCACACCCACGTCTCCTTGGGGAGATCTGACAGGTAATGTCATAACTTGCGTCAGGTTATATACATTGGCAACATAAATACGTTTCTTTCGCAAAGGACAGTTGGTGTTACAAAAAACATCTATATTCATAGATCCCTGTCTATTGCTCCTCCTAACTCCTAGGGAGGGAGGGTGAACAATCAGTTTGTCAATCCTCAAGTATGCTATGTCACCTTGTTCTATTACAGCCTTCATGGTTGGTATTAGTTAGTTTCTTCTTTGACAGACTGCATAGAGAAATCCTAATTTAAGGCATTTGGCTTTTTCAAGGACTGCAATCTTTGAACCTGAGGAATCTCACTAAAAATAGCCTGGGTCTGGTTCTATTGGCATCACCAGTGCCCCCTGGTTTTCCCAGACCAATGAGCATGTTCCAGATCAATCTGTTGATCCAATTGTAGCTCTTCAGAAAACTGCTTTCGAACTATGATATTTATGTTTCTGTAACTTTCTCACTCATCATTATTCACAAAGATTGTCAAATAATATTGGTATTTTAAATTGTTCCTGTTCTGACCCTTCATGTGATATGCTATAGGCCGAGTGTCAAGGCTCAGGAGTAGACCCAAGTGCAGACAGCTTTGAAATAACAAAAGTTTATTACAGCCCTTCATGTCCCCATCCCCTTTGTAACAACGGTGCTATCTGCTCTTTATTGGGTTGTTGTCCAGAACTATACTGCTTGGTTACTTTTTTTGTATTTTACCTCTGGGGGCAGGCAAACAACAGATCACGGGCAGGCAGAGGTCAGTAGGCCAGAGCAGAGTCCAAAAGGTACAGAACGGCAAGCAGGCTCAGGGTCAGGGCATTTAGAGGTCAGTAATCCAGGGTGGTATGTCAAGGTACAGAACGACAGGCAGGCTCAGGGTCAGGGCAGGCAGAAAGGTCAAAACCGGAAAAGCTAGAAAACAGGAACTGGAGCCAGACAGGAGCACCGGAAAAACCTCTGGTATGCTTGACGAAACAAAGCAAACTGGCAACAGACAAACAGAGAACGCATGTATAAGTACACTGGGGATAATGGGGAAGATGGGCAACACCTGGAGGGGGGTGGAGACAAGCACAAAGACAGGTGAAACAGATCAGGGTGACACCAGAATAAATTGTTGTGAAAGCCAATTATTGTTATTATATGCCTTATTCTTATCATATTATGTACTTCCAGATACATTTTGATGACAATATCCCTGAGATGAATGTTGTATATAATCTTATCGCTATGACCACGAAAAGGTTTGAATGAGACTACTATTGGTAAAATCATTGAGTAAGCCCAGACATAAAATAAGCCATATTAGAACCTATGTGTTGTGATAATTGTGTTGTTTGCTCTATAACCTGTTAGTTCATATGTCTTGCCACCGTGATATTATATAGGCCTGAGGCCCAAAATAATTTAAACCCCACCTTGGTTACATCACAAAACCGGAGAGCAAACTATGTCCAGTGAAGTCACAAAACTGGAGCGCAAACTATGTCCGGTGAAGTCCACAAAGCATATTGCATGTAAAAACAAACAGTTACATTACCTACAGCATGGTCAAGCCAGTTAATGTTGCTGACTTTTTCAGACAATGAAACAACTATTGATTTAGAACCACAGAGAGTAACTGCAAGTCACAAAGAAAACAGGAGCAGCCTCACTATTCCAGCTCCATTTCAACTTCAACATTTCAACATCATCAAGTCACCTATGCTTAGTCTAATACAGTGACAAATTAAAAAATAAAAACTTGTTTTTCAACTATAGTTTTGGCAAGTCAGTTAGGACATCTACTTTGTGCATGACACAAGTCATTTTTCAAACAATTGTTTACAGACAGATTTTTTCACTAATACTTCACTGTATCACTATTCCAGTGGGTCAGAAGTTTACAATACAGACTGTGCCTTTAAACAGCTTGAAAAATTCCTTTAAATTATGTCACGGCTTTGGAAGCTTCTGAAAGGCTAATTGACATAATTTGAGTCAATTGGAGGTATACCTGTGGATGTATTTCCAGGCCTACCTTCAAACTCAGTGCCTCTTTGTTTGACATCATGGGGAAATCAAAAGAAATCCGCCAAGACCTCAGAAAAAAAATTGTAGACCTACACACGTCTGATTCATCCTTGGGAGCAATTTCCAAATGCCTGAAGGTACCACGTTCATCTGTGAAAACAATAGTACGCAAGTATAAACACCATGGGACCACGCAGCAGCCGTCATACCGCTCAGGAAGGAGAAGCTTTCTATCTCCAGGAGATGAACGTACTTTGGTGCGAAAAGGGCAAATTAATCCCAGAACAATAGCAAAGGACCTTGTGAAGATGCTGGAGGAAACAGGTACAAAAGTATCTATATCACAGTAAAACGAGTCCTATATCGACATAACCTGAAAGGTCGCTCAGCAAGGAAGAAGCCACCAGCCTCCAATGACCATCGTTATGTTTGGAGGAAAAAGGGGGAGGCCCTTATCACTGCGCCACCCGGGAGGCCCTTTTATGTGGATATATTGTGAAAAACTGAGTTTAAATGTATTTGGCTAAGGTGTATGTAAACCTCCGACTTCAACTGTATGTGTGTGTGCATGTGTAGAAAAAACATGTTCACTCCCCCTACTTGTAAAGAAACACAAATGCCATCCTCCTCTCTTTCACGTTGACAAAATGGCCTATGACTCTATGTCACATCCTACATGTTTTTGCTAATTAACATTAGCCTAATACATCTATCTACATTTTGAACTTACATTCTCTCATGCCAGGGGCAGAATATAAGAATGTTTGGTTGGATTAGAATCTCCCTTATAATCATTGGCCAGTACCGACAATTAAGTAGAACCACAAGTCCAAATCCCTATCTCCATCCATGGCCAATTTAGGATAGGGAAATTTTAGATAGTTAGCCACATCACATGTATATACACTTACATACTGTATGTTCAATTCACCTGCTTTTTGCATATAAATGCAGTATATATTAGTTGTTGTATATACATAAAGTCCAAATACAGCCATTTTTTATACAGATATCATATCTACCCCAAAACATATCACATACACTACATACAGCGGGGCAAAAAAGTATTTAGTCAGCCACCAATTGTGCAAGTTCTCCCACTTAAAAAGATGAGAGAGGCCTGTAATTTTCATCATAGGTACACTTCAACTATGACAGACAAAATGAGAAAAAAAATCCAGAAAATCACATTGTAGGATTTTTAATTAATTATGGTGGAAAATAAGTATTTGGTCACCTACAAACAAGCAAGATTTCTGGCTCTCACAGACCTGTAACTTCTTCTTTAAGAGGCTCCTCTGTCCTCCACTCGTTACCTGTATTAATAGCACCTGTTTGAACTTGTTATCAGTATAAAAGACACCTGTCCACAACCTCAAACAGTCACACTCCAAACTACACTATGGCCAAAACCAAAGAGCTGTCAAAGTACACCAGAAACAAAATTGTAGACCTGCACCAGGCTGGGAAGACTGAATCTGCAATAGGTAAGCAGCTTGATTTGAAGAAATCAATTGTGGGAGCAATTATTAGGAAATGGAAGACATACAAGACCACTGATAATCTCCCTCGATCTGGGGCTCCACGCAAGATCTCACCCCGTGGGGTCAAAATGATCACAAGAACAGTGAGCAAAAATCCCAGAACCACACCTAGTGAATGACCTGCAGAAAGCTGGGACCAAAGTAACAAAGCCTACCATCAGTAACACACTACGCCGCCAGGGACTCAAATCCTGCAGTGACAGACGTGTCCCCCTGCTTAAGTCAGTACATGTCCAGGCCTATCTGAATTTTGCTAGAGAGCATTTGGATGATCCAGAAGAAGATTGGGAGAATGTCATATGGTGAGATGAAACCAAAATAGAACTTTTTGGTAAAAACTCAACTCGTCGTGTTTGGAGGACAAAGAATGCTGAGTTGCAACCAAAGAACACCATACCTACTGTGAAGCATGGGAGTGGAAACATCATGCTTTGGGGCTGTTTCTGCAAAGGGACGAGGACGACTGATCCATGTAAAGGAAAGAATGAATGGAGCCATGTATCGTGAGATTTTGAGTGAAAACCTGCTTCCATCAGCAAGGGCATTGAAGATGAAATGTGGCTGGGTCTTTCAGCATGACAATGATCCCAAACACTCCGCCCGGGCAACGAAGGAGTGGCTTCGTAGGAAGCATTTCAAGGTCCTGGAGTGGCCTAGCCAGTCTCCAGATCTCAACCCCATAGAAAATCTTTGGAGGGAGTTGAAAGTCCGTGTTGCCCAGCAACAGCCACAAAACATCACTGCTCTAGAGGAGATCTGCATGGAGGAATGGGCCAAAATACCAGCAACAGTGTGTGAAAACCTTGTGAAGACTTACAAAAAACGTTTGACCTCTGTCATTGCCAACAAAGGGTATATAACAAAGTATTTAGATACACTTTTGTTATTGACCAAATACTTATTTTCCACCATAATTTGCAAATAAATTCATTAAAAATCCTACAATGTGATTTTTCTCATTTTGTCTGTCATAGTTGAAGTGTACCTATGATGAAAATTACAGGCCTCTCTCATCTTTTTAAGTGGGAGAACTTGCACAATTGGTGGCTGACTAAATACCTTTTTGCCCCACTGTATCACATACACTACACCCAAAACCATGAGCATTAATATGGAGTTGGTCCCACCTGTGCTGCTATAACAGCCTCCACTCTTCTGGGAAGGCTTCCCACTAGATGTTGGAGCATTGCTGCGGGGACTTGCTTTCATTAAACCACAAGAGCATTAGTGAGGCTGGGCCCTTACAGTTGGCAGTATGCATTCTGGCAGAAATTTGACGAACTGACTTGTTGGAAAGGTGGCATCCTATGACTGTGCCACGTTGAAAGTCACTAAGCTCCTCACTGAGGCCATTCTCCCAACAATGTTTCTCTATGGAGATTGCATGGCTGTGTGCTCAATTTGATACACCTCTCAGCAACGGGTAGGGCTGAAATAGCCGAATCCACTCATTTGAAGCGGTGTACACATACGTTTGTATATATAGTGTGTCACTGGAATGGCCCAAACAAAAACCATCAAGCTCAAAGTTGATAAATGATGTTGTTATAATCCCTAAATATACCTCAAAATGGAAACAACCAAATGTTATCTTTATTTAACTAGGCAAGTCAGTTAAGAACAAATTCTTATTTTCAATGACAGCCTAGGAACAGTGGGTTAACTGCCTGTTCAGGGGCAGAATGACAGACTTGTACCTTGTCAGCTCGAGGTTTTGAACTTGCTAGTCCAATGCTCTAACCACTAGGCTACCCTGCCGCCCCAGGGTAGGAGAGAGTAGCAGTTATACATTTCAAAGCCCTGCAGGGCCTTTCTAGAGCTAGGGAGGGTAAATGTACTGTGACATCAAAGTGTTCCTTCCACTCTCTCACCTTATGGGGTCCTAGGGGCCCTTGTGTCCTGATTTGTGTCTTTTCTGTATAATAACATCATTTGTCAGGAGATTTGCTCCTCTTATCTTAATCTTTCCTCCTTTAAAGGGGAGCTCAGGGGAGTCCATCTGCTCCAGACCACATTTCAACCATCGCTTTGTGATGCTAGCCACTGCAGCAGGAGCCAGCCATTGAGCAATGGATCCCAATGGAGCTATATCGTCAAATACTCAGATAAATAAAAATTCAAAAGCCTTATGGACTTGGAAGGATGTCAGCCTTGGGACCTCTGTGTATGGGGAAGGCTAGGAGCAACTCAGGTTTTGAATCAGCAACAAGAGAGTGTTGAAGGTTTCATCCCCCTCTTTTGTTCACTCACTCATCATTAAGATGGGCTTTCAATAATATTTGAAATATTTTCACATACTTCGACTGTGGTATGTGGTTATCTCACCTAGCTATTTTAATGTGAATTCACTAACCATAAGGCGCTCTGGATAAGAGCATCTGCTAATTGACTAAAAAAGTTTTAAAAAGTTCAAGTATGCTTGATTGAGCTTGCATGTTATAATGAACCAATAGTAAAATCCCAAAATGCGAACCCAGCCCATTTGGCACTCCAGGTAGGCTAAAGCAAACCCTCAACGTATTACAATACAAGGCCTGTGTCTTTGCATAAATTAAGATATTCTCTCTCTCTCTCTCTCTCTCTCTCTCTCTCTCTCTCTCTCTCTCTCTCTCTCTCTCTCTCTCTCTCTCTCTCTCTCTCTCTCTCTCTCTCTCTCTCTCTCTCTCTCTCTCTCTCTCTCTCTCTCTCTCTCTCTCTCTCTCTCTCTCTCTCTCTCTCTCTCTCTCTCTCTCTCTCTCTCTCTCTCTCTCTCTCTCTCTCTCTCTCTCTCTCATACAAATGCACACACACATCTCAATTGAGAAAAACTGTAATAAATGATTAGGAGAAAACTATTACAGTTATTCTCAATTGCTAAAACACAATTTCTGAAACCTTGCTCCATTACCTGAAAACATTAAACACAAAACCTCATCTTCAAGCACTATTTACATAACCTCTGACTCCTCTTGCAAAATGAAACATTCGCCTCAAAACAGTTTTACCTGTGTTCAAAATCAAACACTGCTCTCAAATCATAAACAAAGTGATCAAAATGATATACACTCTGAAGCAGTCAGTAAACAATACACAGAAAAATAGAAAACACATTGTTCAAAACATACAATTCTCAGGGAGAAGTACATTTTTAATCAAAAGAAATATTCATATTTTCCATCATTGTCCTTTGATGATCTCACATTATTTGAAACAGGTTAAATACATGTTGAGTGGTTGTGTTCAATCAATGACATGTGTTCTCTATTTGTATTTGATTGTTGCCACTTGTGTTTACCAGTATGGATGACATGTGCATTAGAGTGCAGAATGTGTTTTGAGAATGAGAACGTTTTGCTGAAAAGTCTAAGTGAGATCTGCAAATTGTGTTTTATCATGTAAAATGGTTTAAGGTATTGACAACAGACTGCATAATTAGCTAAATGAGTCCAGGCAACTGAGAACTTTGTTCAGCCAATGGGTTATAGTGTTTTAGCAATTGAGAAAAACTGTAAGACATGGGTACATGCATGTCTTTCCATGCTGAATTATAATTGACACCTGGCTGTTCAGCTCCCAACTGTACTATCAGATTGTCAGTTCATTGAGTCCTATTCATAGAAATAAACACTCTTAGAAAAAATAGTTATTCAGCTGTCCCCATAGGAGAACCATTTTTGGTTCCATGTAAGAACCCTCTGTGGAAAACGGTTCTCTGTGGAACCAAAACGGTTCTACCTGGAATCAAAAACGGTTCTTCAAAGGGTTCTCCTATGGGGAGAGTAAGTTAGGCATTCTATTTCTCGAGTTGTACTGAGGATTAGGTACTGCTGCAATCTTCTTTAGGATCAAATCACTTCAATACCAGATATAGTTTTCCTTTGAGGCCTTGTGTCCTATATGTCTTTATAGCCTAAAGTATATTCAACAGTCTGTAAAATGAAGGAGAGGCTTTGGAGAGAAAGAGAGAGAGAGACAGGAAGAGAGAGAAAGAGAGAGAGAGAAGCTGTCAGCAGGCTCTGATCAACCCACCTCAGCTGTAGATTTCTGCAGTTCATCCAGAGTGATCATGGGCCTCTTGGCTGCATCTCTGATCAGTCTTCTCCTTGTATGAGCTGAAAGTTTAGAGGGACGGCCAGGTCTTGGTAGATTTGCAGTGGTCTGATACTCCTTCCATTTCAATATTATCGCTTGCACAGTGCACCTTGGGATGTTTAAAGCTTGGGAAATCTTTTTGTATCCAAATCCGGCTTTAAACTTCTTCACAACAGTATCTCGGACCTGCCTGGTGTGTTCCTTGTTCTTCATGATGCTCTCTGCGCTTTTAACGGACCTCTGAGACTATCACAGTGCAGGTGCATTTATACGGAGACTTGATTACACACAGGTGGATTGTATTTATCATCATTAGTCATTTAGGTCAACATTGGATCATTCAGAGATCCTCACTGAACTTCTGGAGAGAGTTTGCTGCACTGAAAGTAAAGGGGCTGAATAATTAAAAATAATAGTTTTTGATTTGTTAAAAAAGTTTGAAATATCCAATAAATGTCGTTCCACTTCATGATTGTGTCCCACTTGTTGTTGATTCTTCACAAAAAAATACAGTTTTATATCTTTATGTTTGAAGCCTGAAATGTGGCAAAAGGTCGCAAAGTTCAAGGGGGCCGAATACTTTCGCAAGGCACTGTATGTACTTTTCCCCCAGAGACCAAAAATGATTTATTACTTGCTGATCTTTTCATGAATTAAATAACACTCACTTCATCAGACTAGTTTATTGGTACGTACAACAGCTTACTGGTACATACAGTGCCTTCAGAAAGTATTCTGACCCCTTGAATTTTTCCACATTTTGTTACTTTACAGCCTTATTCTAAAAAGGATTAAAGAAAACATTTTCCTCAGCAATCTACACACAATACCTCATAATGACGAAGCAAAAACGTGTTTTTAGAAATGTTTGCTAATTAATAAAAAAACAGAAAAACAGCCTCTAAAAAGGGAAATGGTGACAGTCACTTGTTTTATTCTTGATTATGATTTATAACTATTCAGACCATTTGCTATGAGACTCGAAATTGAACTCAGGTGCATCCTGTTCCCATTGATCATCCTTGAGATGTTTCGAAAACTTGATTGGAGTCCACCTGTGGTAAATTCAATTGATTGGAAATGATTTGGAAAGGCACACACCTGTCTATATAAGGTCCCACAGTTGACAGTGCATATCAGAGCAAAAACCAAGCCATGAGTTCAAAGGAATTGTCCGTAGAGCTTTGAGACAGGATTGTGTTGAGGCACAGATCTTGGGAAGTGTACCAAAACATTTCTGCAGCATTGAAGGTCCCTAAGAACACAGTGGCCTCCATCATTCTTAAATGGAAGAAGTTTGGAACCACCTGGACTCTTCCTAGAGCTGGCTACCCGGCCTAACTGAACAATTGGGGGAGAAGGGCCTTAGTCAGGGAGGTGACCAAGAACCCGATGGTCACTCTGACAGAGCTCTAGAGTTCTTCTGTGGAGATGGGAGAAACTTCCAGAAGGACAACCATATCTGCAGCTCTCCACCAATCAGACCTTTATGGTAGAGTGGCCAGACGGAAGCCACTCCTCAGTAAACGCACGACAGCCCACTTGGAGTTTGCCAAAGGTACCTAAAGACTCTCAGACCATAAGAAACAATATTCTCTGGTCTGATGAAACCAAGATTGAACTCTTTGGCCTGAATGCCAAGTGTCATGTCTGGAGGAAATCTGGCACAATCTCTAAGGTGAGGCATGCTGGTGGCAGCATAAATGCTTTGGGGATGTTTTCAGTGGCAGGGACTGGGAGACTAGTCAGGATCGAGGGAAAGATTAACAGATTAAAGTACAGAGAGATCCTTGATGAAAACCTGCTCCAGAGCGCTCAGGACATCAGACTGGGGCGAAGCTTCACCTTACAACAAGACAACAACCCTGAGCAAACAGCCAAGACAACACAGGAGTGGCTTCGGGACAAGTCTCTGAATGTTCTTGAGTGGCCTAGCCAGAGCCCGGACTTGAACCCGATTGAACATCTCTGAAGAGAATGAATAAAAATAGCTGTGCAGCAACACCCCATCCAACGTGACAGAGCTTGAGTGGATCTTCAGAGAAGAATTGGAGAAAATCCTCAAATACAGGTGTGCAAGCTTGTAGCGTCATACCCAAGAAGACTTGAGGCTATAATTGCTGACAAAGTCCTGTCTGAATACTTATGTAAATGTGATATTTCAATTTTTGCTTTGTCCTTATGGGGTATTGTGTGTAGATTGATGAGGGGGAAAAAACTATTTAATCAAATTTAAAATAAGGATGTAACGTAATAGCATTTGGAAAAAGTCAACGAGTCTGAATACTTTCCGAATGATTGAAGACAATAGACAACTTCTCTGATAGGAAACGGCCTATGTGGCATCGATATTAGTCAAAATTGACTACAAAGTGTAAATAGGATAATTTTGGTCATAAATTCAGTCTCATCCAAAACAGAGATTTGTTAGTGAGTTCATCATGATTTACTGTTGAGGGTTGGGTTTTGATTTTGACAATGCTCACTTGTCCACTTAGGGATGCAAAGCTGCATTGATTGTGCTTTTTCCATTCCTACCGCAGAACACAGACAGTGAGATAGACCTGGCCAGCAGAGCAGAGGATCTGACTTTCTTTACATACGACATTATGTTGAATATGTTTTAACTTATAAATACTGCACCAAACTTGAGGAAGTAGTACTGGCTTTGTTCCTATGGTGTCTCATGGGGGACAAACATCAGTAACTGCCACATCGAACCACATCCCCTAAGACTGAATTGAAATTAGCCTTTTTCTTTTTTGTCCATCAACCGTCATGGTTCCATCTATATCTCTGTTCCCATATGGCAGTGGGGGTTTCCCTTTCCTTTCCTCCGTTCCACCAATATGTAAGACACACCACAGCCAGGCCAGGGATCACTATGATTTGTTGATTTGTTTTGTTCTAGAAAGCCAGCTACGAGTGGAGGTGTCTTCAGCTGCTGCTCTCCGAAGGAGATTAAAGGGTCCCACTGTTCAGCAAGAATAGGAGCAAGACAAGACAGCCTGATGGCTGATGGGACATTGGCTGATTGGGACATAGAACAGATGCAGGCCCAATTCATGGTCGGACAGTAGGCCAGAGACTTTTAATATGTGGAAAAGTAAATGTGCAACGTGTGCTAACTTTATGGTTTTCTGTACTGCATGTAATATATTGTGTGTTTGTGTATTTGTATGTTGACGTCACAAAATAAATGTCCATGTAAATGGACAATAAAATATATATCATAACCTACTATATCTAAGAAGAGCAGAGGCATATGGAAGGAGAGAGAGAGCTAGAGAGAGATGGTGGAAGTTCTATCTCAAACCTATGCCAATTCTGTTCACTTTAAATTCATTTAGTGAAATGTCAGATCGCCGGTAGGGATTCATCTAATGGCTTCAAAGGTCACAGTACATACACACACTGTCCTTCCCGCGTCAGTGTCTTATTGAGTTTTTTTTTTTCCCACTAAACATTGCTTCATGTAGTGCAAGAAGAATGGTGTTTTTGACTTAAACCGGAACTCCGGTTACCGGGTTTGGTTAAACAGTGCCCCAGATGCCTGGAGAGAATAATGTCAGATAATAGTTTGCTGTTTGTGAATAACAAGATGATGATTGTTGTGGATGAATGCCTGCCAAAGTATAGCAGTTTATCGAAAACAGATTGTTATTGCTCCTTCAAATTTGGAAGTTTGAATGCACATCAAAATTGACAATCAAGCAATTGCTATTGAAATGAACTACGGTGCAAAGTATACATTTCGACAAGGAGAAATATTTGTACTTTCTATACTGCAGTTACCATATTGTGTTTTGCATTGGTAAAAGCTGTGATAGACTTATCGTATCTACAATGCATATTGAAAGTTGTCGGCAGTTGAAAATTGACTTCAATGTCTCTTTCCTTCTCTCTCTCTATCCTAGATGTGGCGTTTATCATTGCCATGTTACTGGCCAGCCTGAACAGCTGCTGTAACCCGTGGATCTATATGTTCTTCGCTGGCCACCTGTTTCACGACCTGATGAGGTGCTTTGTCTGCTGCTCCTCACAGTACCTGAAGGCCTCACGGTGCGGAGGATTTGACCAGCAGCAGAGCCGCAGGAGCATTTCCACCTACGTCGTCAAGGACCATAGCAGTCAGAGGAGCGTCACTCAGACCTCCAGCACATGAGGAGTGAGGACCATGGAGGAGATGAGTTGGGGTGGGACAGGTTCTCCCTACCCCCGAAAGCCATTCTTTATACCAGTCAGAGGAGCATCACACAGTCCTTCAGTTCATAAGGACCATGGGAACACCAGAAGAGGCCTGGTGTGAGGTACTCTCTAACCTTCAATGACCTTCTCCATCGCACAGACTCTAGAGGAGTACCATGAGAGGAGAGGGGGTTGGTCGGGGACCCTCTACCCCCTAATGGACTTAAGCCCTATTCGCACTGGACTAGTATTACTATAGAATGTCAGTTATGTAATTATTACCCTAGAATGTCTGTTTTTCCAGTGGACGAATCAGACAGGATTAGTTTTACCATCTGCCCCTCCTCATTCATATGATGGAAGCCTGGAGGCTGTTCTAGGCATGAAGATATTTAAACTCGTCTAGGGATAGGTCTCTTCAGGGTATCTGGCTACCCTCAGTTCGAAAGTCAAAATAATATCAATAAGAACCATGAACTGTGTACAGATATCTAATTAACTAACATATTTTACAATTTATTATTGAATGGGCACAATATCATCTGGTCATAGGGAAAGTTGATATATGACAAAACAGGTCATTCATTTGTAGGCTACGTGCATAGCTCTTTGTTTAAAGCATCAATTTGTTCCCATGTTCTTCCCAAACTGCGTGCAGCACCTATTAAACTCTGTAATATCCCTCAAAACACAGGGATGTCGATTCACACAGGATAAGTCGATTTTGGGGGTTGGAATAATAACCTCCCCACCAAGTAAAAATTACTGGCATGGCAGATTCGGATGGGACTAAATTTATGTTGTTTTGTACTCGTGCATTTAATTACATTACCCTATCTCACCCAGTGAAACAAATCCTGTCTGAATAGGGCTTTAGACCTTCACCACACAGACCTTCACCACACAGACCTTCACCACACATACCTTCACCATCATCCAGGGAAGTGGAGTTTGTCTGGGCCAGGTACCAGCCAGAGGAGCATCACACAGACCTCCAGCACATGATGACCATGGAGAGAGGTTGAGTTGGGTATTCTCTAAACCTAATAGACCTTCTTCATGTAAGGTTGGAGGTGGGACAGCTTTTCTCGAATCAAGACATTCATCCAAGGCCGCAGAGTTGGGTTGGACAGGTACCCTGTAAGCCAAAAAGAGACCTTCTGCGTGCAAAGATCTGCAGTGGGGTTGGCCAGGTACTCTCTACTCCTGACACAAACCTTCATCGTGTAAAGAACAGGAGTGGGTGGGCAGATACCCTGTAAGAAACCTTGAAAGAGACCCTCAACATTTGAGGGACAGGACTGGGGTGGCCAGATACCCTGAAAGAGACCTTAAGAGAGACCCTCAACATTTAAGGGACAGGACACCCAAAGGAGTGTTACAAAGGACTCTCCACTCCACACAGAATACTCAAGCCCTGGAAGTGGGTTATCTTAACATGGTCATTTTGGGGGTGAACTTGTGTCTCTATCTCCATGGCACACCCTTTCATGACCGTCCACTAGTGATTTCACTATATCCATCGTGTCCCTCTAGAATAGATTATCACCCCCCCCCCCCCCCCCCCCACACACATACACACACACACACACACACACACTTAATTAAGCTCCTACTGTAGTTACACTCTCCTGTACTTTACCCGAAATCCCTCTAAAATGTAAATTGTATGTGGAATATATTTATTTTGCCCTTAGGTTCTGTCAAGTTATGGTATACCTTTGTAGCACAGATATACATTTCTGGTTTTATTTCAGTTCTACAGAATATACAGCTGTGGATCAGGTTGTCAGTCAGTGTGTACCATAACTCAAATGATTTATTCTTTACCTGTATGTCTTTTTTTCAGGAAAAGACATACAGGCGCAACCTTTTCCCCTCCTGCCTCTTCCCCAGCAAAAAGGTTGTATTGGACTCTTATTATGTTTTCTAACACTTGATATACAATTTGTTTCTACACACAGCTCTGTGACTGAATATTTCTCAGGTCTAGGTAGAGAGCAGAGCTTTTTAGCAGAGCTTGTTCACAACAAGCTGACTTTTCAGTCACCACAATAACAAAATGGGAAATAGAAATAGAATGAAGTTTCACAAACCTATTATCTTGGTGACCTTACTGCTCAGTCAAGGATATTGCATTGTTATTGATCTCTCCACAGAGAGATGTTAGATTATATTGCCTATATCTTCAGACCATGGAGGGGATATTAAAGACTTTATTGTTTATTGAATTTATTGTTATTTTTCTAAGGCTGTGTGTCCCAAATGGCACCCTATTCCCTACAGTGCACTACATTTGACCAGGGCCTATAGGGTTCCGGTCAAAAGTAGTGAACTATATAAGGAATAAGGTGCCATAAAATGTATTCGATAGACAAATAACAATAACGTATCTTTGATATCCCCAAAGCTACAGGCATACTGTAGCTTTGTAAAATAAGAAAATGTGGACTAAATTTTAAATGTGCTCCAACACTATTGGCTGTGTCTTTCTTCTTTGTCGTTGTGTGGGTGATTAGATCAACGCAGATGTTAATTTGTGTATATATGTATCCTCTCATTCACATTCACCTTTCCGATTTATACCTAACTGTGTTCACAATATATTCAGAAAGTAAAGATTCTCTTTGTATCAACAATTTCTTTGAATGTAAGTATATTAAATGTATCACTAATGTATGATAAAAAAAATAAAAAATTGTGTCTCCAAAATGTTCAGTTATGCATAGATAGAGGAGCTTGGTCCATCCATACTAAATCATTTAAGCAGTCAGATTGATGTCGGTATAATTATGAAAGGTATCACATTTGTGAAGGTCTTGGATTACTCAAGTCCTGTCAATGTCTATGATTCAGATCAAGTCACTCCCTGTGAGGGAGCTGAGAACAGCAAGCAGAGGATGGACAACTTGCCCTGTAGTTCCTCCTAGTGGCCAGAAAGGTTTGTAGGTCTTTCAGAAAAGTGTGGTTACAGTCAGAAGGTATAACCCAGACACGTCACAGAGGCTATAAGCATCCATTGAAGCGTCAGTTTAGAATGTTTTCTCACCACCAAATATGATATGGAACTAGGTTAAACTTTTTATGTTCCCAAACCTAGAATCTGTTACGAACGCAGCGCAAGTTTTATAGACTTGACACTTTGCCAAAGTAAAAAAAATCGCAATTGTTTAGGAGTGCAAGGTCAAATTGAGTTTGTGCACACACGCACTTCAGAGACGTGGGGTTCCCTAACGGAAATATGCAAATATATGCTACAACACAGAAATAGGATCTCGCTAGCTCATGCTTGGCTTTGCCAACCTCCTTGCTTGTTCTGCCCACTATGCATTATTTTCTCCTACTGCAAACGACATAGACAAACTATCTTGGGTTAATTATAAATATCTTTCAGTGGGCTTTCTCTGTAGCTGGGACGTGTTCACCAGGGCACGTAACGGAACATGCTTTAAAGCATTTTGAAATGTAAATCTAAAATGAATGTTTCCTACTGGACAAGGTTAGGTAGTCACTCCCTGTTTCAATCCATTTTCTTCCATTTGATGCCTAATGAACACGACCCTGGTGTCGGTTATAACCTTTGTGTTTACAGATCCATGTCTGGAGTGTACCTTGGAGTGATGACCCTTTTTTAAATGTTTAACGTAGAGGATTTAATGGTGTATCTTTAGATCAGAAAACAGAATATTCCTCCTCATTTGTTGATACGTTAGATGGGATGAATAAAACCAAACTTGCCATCTTTTTGCAGGTAATCTCTCGATCATCAGATTCTTCTTTGACTTGGATAAACATGCTGTGAATTCCTATATATTGCAATTCCATATCACACACACATGCAGTTGAAGTCGAAGGTTTACATACACCTTAGCCAAATACATTTAAACTCAGTTGTTCACAATTCCTTACATTTAATCCTAGTAAACATTCTCTGTCTTTGGTCAGTCAGGATCACCACTTAATTTTAAGAATGTGAAATGTCAGAATAATAGTAGAGATAATGATTTATTTCAGCTTTTATTTCTTTCATCACATTCCCAGTGGGTCAGAAGTTTCCATACACTCCATTAGTATTTGGTAGCATTGCCATTAAATTGTTTAACTTGGGTCAAACGTTTCGGGTAGGTTTCCACAAGCTTCCCACAATAAGTTGGGTGAAATTTGGCCCATTCCTCCTGACAGAGCTGGTGTAACTGAGGCAGGTTTGTTGGTCTCCTTGTTTGCACACACTTTTTCAGTTCTGCCCACAAATGTTCTATAGGGTTGAGGTCAAGGGCTTTGTGATGGCCACTCCAATACCTTGACTTTGTTGTCCTTAAGCCATTTTGCCACAACTTTGGAAATATGTTTGAGGTCATTGTCCATTTGGATGAACCATTTGCGACCAAGCTCTAACTTCCTGACTGATGTTTTGAGATGTTGCTTCAACATATCCATATAATTTTCATCCTTCATGATGCCATCTATTTTGTGAAGTGCACCAAGTCCCTCCTGCAGCAAATCACCTCCACAACATGATGCTGCCACCCCCGTGCTTCACGGTTGGGATGGTGTTCTTCGGCTTGCAAACCTCCCCCTTTTTCCTCCAAACATAACGCTGGTCATTATGTCCAAACAGTTCTAATTTTGTTTAATCAGATCAGAGGACATTTCTCAAAAAAGTATGATCTTTGTCCCCGTGCAGTTGCAAACCGTAGTCTGGCTTTTTTATGTCGGTTTTGGAGCAGGGGCTTCTTCCTTGTTGAGCGGCCTTTCAGGTTATGTCGATATAGGACACGTTTTACTGTGGATATATATAGTTTTGTACCTGTTTCCTCCAGCATCTTCACAAGGTCCTTTGCTGTTGTTCTGGGATTGATTTGCACTTTTTGCACCAAAGTACGTTCATCTCTATGAGACAGAACGCATCTCCTTCCTGAGCGGTATGACAGCTGCGTGGTCCCATGGTGTTAATACTTGCATACTGTTGTTTGTACAGATGAACGTGGTACCTTCAGGCATTTGGAAATTGCTCCCAAGGATAAACCAGACATGTGGAGGGTCTACAATGTATTTTCTGAGGTCTTGGCTGATTTCTTTGGATTTTCCCATGATGTCAAGCAAAGAGACACTGAGTTTGAAGGTAGGCCTTGAAATACATCCACAGGTACACCTCCAATTGACTCAAATTATGTCAATTGGCCTCTTAGAAGCTTCTAAAGCCATTACATCATATTCTGGAATTTTCCAATCTGTTTAAAGGCACAGTCAATTTAGTGTATGTAAACTTCTGACCCACTGGAATTGTGATACAGTGAATTATAAGTGAAATAATCTGTCTGTAAACAATTGTTGGTAAAATGAGTGTGTCATTAACAAGGTGGATGTCCTAACCGACTTGCCAAAACTATAGTTTGTTAACAAGAAATTTGTGGAGTGGTTGAAAAACGAGTTTTAATGACTCCAACCTAAGGGTATGTAAACTTCCGACTTCAACTATAGATACTGTACGTTACATATAACCTTGACCACTGGCACTGAGACATGTTTGTGTAGATCTATCTGGCCTCACCCTTGCCTGAGCATACTGGGAATTCTTTCACTGAATTTTTTCCAAATCAGTTACATACAGTACTGTAGGAAGATTCTATGTCACAACGAGCGCTAAAGACAGACATCACATATACCTGGAACATTAAACAAGTCATTTATTGTAGCATCAACATGTGAAAAATGACCATGGAATAGAGCATGGAATATACTTAAGTATCAAATCAATCAAACATGGATGAGTGTTGTTTGTAGTGTACCATGTTGTATAGACAATGGATTACACCCCATCTATGGCACCCAGATGCGAGCACTCTTCTTCTTGTCTTCTGATTGAACACAATAATCTCTATCTATCACATGTTTGAAAGATGGGTCAGACCCAGACCCAGCATCAGCAGTCAGACAGGAGGCCAGGGAAGTAGCCTACGTGGCATACTGCAGAGCACTCCATTCTGGCACCTCTGGCCTCCTGTTCGTCTCACCCCTACAGGAGGTCCACTCCCGCTCAGCCCAGTCAAAGTCTTCTCTGTCCTGGCACCCCAATGGTGGAACCAGCTTCCCCCTGATGCTAGGACAGCAGAGTCCCTGCCCATCTTCCCGCAAAAATGTCTGAAACCCTTCCTCTACAAAGACCATATTAAATAAGACATCTCAGCCCCCCCCCCCCCCAAAAAAAAAAAACATACAGTTGTCTTTTCCTACTAGCACTGTATTTGCTGATAACTTATTTATTGAGGAAAAATGTACTACAACTGTGATATGTGGTTGTCTCAGCTAGCTATCTTAAGATGAATTCACTAACTGTAAGTTAATGTAGCTGAGAGCATCTGCTAACAAATGGGGGGAGAGCAGCCTAACCACTTCCTCCCTGTCCCATTCCCATGCTTCTGAACCCTACACCTCCTTCCGTAGCACCACTCGAACACTTGAGAATATTTTTGCCAGGGCTTCGAACAGGGGGTCACAGAAGGTGTGGATGGCCAGGGAGTAGATACGGCTCAGGCACTGGGACTCGATCAGACAGCTTTTAATGCATGGCACAACGGCCCAGATGTGGCAGAAGGAGAGGCAAGCGAATAGGAAGCCCCACAGCAGAGCCACTGGGATCCCCAAAATGGCTGATAGGATGCGGTAGCACCAGTATTTGGACACAGTGAAGGTGGTGTAACTGGCTTTCCACACCCCATCCAGACTGTGAGTCCCATCAGGCTCAGCGATCACATCCTCAAAGTCCACCTGCAGGGGGAGACAGAGAGGCCATTGTACTGTAATTGATAAAAGGGTTTTGGAATTTGTAAGCTGCAGTCCATCTGACACCACTACCCGTAACTATAAATACACTTACTGAATATATACAGAGGGCCATAAAATCCATAAAAAACCTAAAAGCCATAAAAACCATTAAAACCATAAAAACCATCAAAGCCTAATGATTCATTAGCAAATCAAATAATACCAGAGAAAACCATCAAAGACATTATGTAAAAACTTGCATTAGAACAAATTCCATGATGGCAGTTTTGGCAGATAAACATTGCGTTCCACTGCCATGCATACCCTTGTGTTTGCCTTCCCAGAAATAGAGCCACTATCTGTAGCTGGGTTGGTAAGAGCTACAGGGATACAGGCTGTTTCAGGGAACATTTGATGGTCACAATAGTAACCCAAAGGATAGCACTTCGGGTGCACGTGCGAGCACACACACATGCACGCACGCACACACACGCACACACACACACTTAAATGTAATATAGCCTACCTTCACTACATCCTCGTTGACTTGCTTGGGGTCTCTGTTGATCAGGTCAATCTCTTTATGATGTCCGTTTGCCTGAAACCTTTGTTCATAACCATTGTTGATGTCAGCCATCGTTGCAGTCATATGCTAATCAAAGGAGAGGGGCAGAGATGTACGAGGCAGAGTAGAGGGGTCCGAGAAGAGCGGTCTCAGTAAGGCTGGTAGTTATCCTGGAGCTGGGCAGTGGTAGCTGTAGTGGTCAAAGAGGCAGTGTGGGGAGTGGGACAGGGAGTGGCTGTACCCAGGCTTCTGGATTTCCCCTCACTGTGATGTCACTCCTGGAATGCCAGCAGCACCCAGCAGGCAGCTGCCCCTAGTTGTCCTGTCAAACTGTAACCACTGTAGCCATAGCATAGCACAAACACACAAACACACAACACATAGCCTACAGTTACACACATACTTTGTTGACTACAACAAATTCTCGTTAATAATAGCTTATAAACATCTTGTAAACACACTAAAGAATGAACACACACAAACACACACACACATTATTTTACTATCCTTGTGGGGACCAAACAATTGATTCCCATTCAAAATCCTATTTTCCCTAACCTCAAACCCTAAACCTTAACCCCTAACCTAACACTAATTGTAACCTTAACCCTCAACCTATCCCCTAAGCATATTTTCCTTGTGGGGACTGGCAAAATGTTTCCACTTGTCCTAATTTTCCTTATTTCACTATTCTTGTGAGGACTTCTGGTCCCCACAATGATAGTAAAACCAAACCACCCACAGACGAGTAAGGCCCATTCTCTATCAACACTCATGCCATACCTCACACTGGGACCCTAAGCATTCCTTAAAGGAAAAAGCAAACCTATGTTGCATTACACACATCCCTGATGGTTCACCATAGTAATTACTGTAGCCCAATATAGTGTGAAGATCACAGGAGTCTGCTAAGGGTATAATAATAGCCAGATTCATAGCAAATGGAATGGCATCAAACATATTTGATGAATTTGATTCCATTCCACTTGATCTGGTCCAGCCATTACCACTAACCTGTTCTCCCCAATTAAGGTGCCACCAACCATATAGCAATGCTCAGATATAGACAAGTGAGGTCCGTACGGAGATTTGGATGACACTTTCCATGATGCAGCTATATATAATGCCTTATGATACACTACGAAGATATGTTCTGGTTAGTCCCTCCATGGAGAGACTTGTCATATATGATTGAGCAGGTGGATATGCTGATAAGACAGAGAACTGTGCAAAGATCTGAGACTGACATGTAGACCTAAGCATTTTGAGTTTGTGATACATTTACTACCACACGTTAAGTTGAGAGTGGACGGTGGGGACAAACAGCATCAAAATGCTTTCTAGCGTTAACCCCATTAAACCTGAGACTCACCTAAAATAAAGCAACTTGGCAGGAGATGTAGCATGCTGATGGTGTTGGAATATATCATGCATGGCTCACTTTTTGTTCCTGTCACAAACCTGTATTTCCATAACAACCACAAATGGAATGTACCATGAAGGTCTGCCTGATTTTTCTTGTCACTCAAACCTGTGTTTCCATAGCAACCACAAATGGACAGTACAATGGAAACCTGTGTGTCCATAGCAATCACAAAATACTGCAATGCATATACAGTATATAGTAAGTAATCATCATGATATTGAATTCCCTACCTCCCAACTATTGGCTTAAAAACCTCTTAATGATCCAAGCCTTTTTTTTCAATTTTCACCTAAAAAGACATACCTAAATCTAACTGCCTGTAGCTCAGGACCTGAAGCAATGATATGCATATTCTTGATACCATTTGAAAGGAAACATTTTCAAGTTTGTGTAAATGTGAAATTAATGTAGGAGAATATAACCAATTAGATCTGGTAAAAGATAATACAAAGAAAAAACATGCATTTAAAAAAAATTATTGTAACATCATCTTTGAAATGCAAGAGAAATGCCATAATGTATTATTCCAGCCCAGGCACAATTTAGATTTTGGCCACCTGGATTTAGGAACAATAATCGAATTCAGGCATTTTATGCCAATATTAGTTATTTAAATGAACACTTTTTATCTCCAAATTCATTGTAAGTATTGTGCAATATACAGTTATCAAATGGAAGAATGGCTTTATTATGAAATGGTTTAAAACAAAACTAAATGTCAACCATAGTTTCCCCTGGTTGTTTGTCATGTCCATGGTTGTTTGTCATGTCCATGGGGAGGATATTTTGTTTTTTAAAAGTGGTACATTAAAATCCAAACGTTTGATATATTCCTTCTCACCCATGGTGACCTGATTATGTAAAATCTGCTTTTCTCATGATAACATTCACTACAGGACAAACTCCTCACCTCATAGAGGAGGTCTTGAGTGGTACCACTGAGTACTGTCAAGCAATAAACATTCAGGCCAGTTGTGTGTGTGAAACACGATTCACTTCAAATACAGGGAGTTTGCCTGTGCTAGTTTAATTCATTGAAGTGCTCCATTTCCTATTCTGGGAAGGCAGGGGCCTTTCCAGGGAGGAAGAGAGCAGCGTCCAGACCCTGAGCTGTGAAGTGAAGATGTAATGAGGTACTAGATGTTAGCATAAGAATGGCTGATGACATAATCAGGTCATAATTCAATAACAAGAACCCAGCTACTTGAATCGTATTACTGTACTGAGTACAACATTGATATTGAGAAAAGTTGTGTCTCTTAGAAGAATAGGGGATATTTCAATTGAATGGTTTTGTATATGAAAACAAATCTGATATTGCTGCATATTAATCAAAATCTTTAACACTTTATTTGAGATATCCTGCAATCCAATTTGCATCAGAATATATATGATAAAAGTAAAGCTATAGTAAACGTTAATGTTCTACTCTACCACAAAAAATTGTGGAGTCACATTTTGAACTGTGTGGTCAGGTTTTAGTGAAATAACACTATACACCAGTGCTGTCTGAATAATACTGAATGTGTTCATCAAACATGGGAATCATCTGACACTATCACATGAGAAAAGGACAACTCAAAGCACAGTTCAAGTGCATACCAGATACAACATTATCCTAAATGAGTGTGAATCTTTTACACATTCCCCTTTTCACCTTAACTTCTGACGACATCTTAGATAAGTAACCAATCACCTTGTTGGAAATTGTTTTTAAAAAGTATCCAGTTTTGATCAATCACACTGATCTCAGTTCAGTTGTAAGATCCCATGATCCACCAAAAAGCCTGTAGTTGTGCCCCTGGTCTGATCCTAGAGCATCCTACAAATACTTTGCCCAGGCCTGATAGTCTCCCAAGAGGACATTCCATAGTAGGGTAACATTGGGAACAAGCCCATATTCCAAATCCTTGATTTTGTGTGAAGGTCCAATATTCTGTCATTCCAGAGTCAGGCGAAGTCTGATTCCATCGTAGCACTTTGCTGCACTAGTGAGGAATGGGCGGACACCAATGTCCAGTACGATGCTCCATAGGCTCTGCAGCCAGTATGTGATTATAAGGATATGATGCACGAATGGGCTAAAGAACCTTTCAGGATTAGATAGAGAATACAGGGAGTAAGAGAAGAGAAGAGTTTCAAGATGGTAACTTATGGTTCACCCACTGGGCACAGATGTCATTTCAACGTAATTTCATTGAAATGACGTGTATGCCCAGTTGGCATGTATTGTATTCAGTGAACAGTGAACTGATATTATAGACGTACCATATGTGTAGGAAGCTGAGGATGGCGAAGATCAGTCCGGTGATGATGGATACAGGGACGGCCAGCAGGACGGTCACTATGCGGTAGATCCAGACCCTGGTGACCTCGAACAGGGCGTTGCTCCAGATCCACACTCTGTCTCCGCTACGTACTGACGCCGGCTCTGCTATCACATCCTCAAAGCTCACCTAGAGGCAGAATCATCATCTTGGGGTGATTGTTTATAGACAGACAGTTTGTTTTTGACACTCAAAGGAAAATATAGATAAACTGCAGTCAATGACATGACCAGCAGAGGGCAGTGCAAGAATACAAAAAAACAACTGGGACATGCCACATGTCTATAGAAATATAATACTCTTCAGATTTGTTTGATCGTTTAAGTAATTATGTTTGACTAATTGGGTTAAGACAGATAATCTGATTGAAAAAACAGCACCTTATATCAAGCTTGTGACAGTGTTACCCGTTTCAGTGTACAATCCTGAAAGCACAAAGAACTAATTCATGAAGTCATTCAAATTGACAAACATGTATTAACACAAAACAAATGTTGTCTGGTTAGCAGTTAGCTCCTGTTTTTATGGGTTGATGCATTGATGTGAGATTGTGTGAAATACCTTCAAACACTCGTTGACTCCTCGAGGGTCTCTCTCATTCAGGAGGGGCTTGGTGTCACTAAGATCCACTAACGGGGACACAGCTTCCACCTCATCCATCCTGTCCCCCAGTTCAGCCTTCCATAGCAGCTGAGGCTCCTCATGTTCCTCATACAGGTCTGCATCAAGGTCTTCATCATCAGTGTCTCCCAGGTCAATATTTGTCTCCACTGGATCTGTCTTTCTAATCATGGTGCCTTTTCAAGGGAACAACTACTGTTTTTAGAATGAATTTCAATTAAATACAACAATTATTCAAATATGGGAGTGTAGAGAGTAACAGGACCAGAAAGACTCACTCTGCCTACACACATACATACACACTCACACCACACTGTCAAACTGTGACACTTTCAGACAGAGGATGGCCACCAGGCTGTTCACATGGGTGTGGCTAGCAGCAATGGGTTATATTGGGAAAGTGAGACTGGCCTGGTTGGAATTTTCAAAGGGGCTTTGGTGTGTGGATCACTTCCCCATACCCAGGGAGAGAGGAGAGAGGAGAGGGGAGAGGGGAGAGGGAGAAGGTAAGGGGAGAGGGGAGAGACACTCCCTGCTGCAGGATATAAATACCTAGAGAGAGGACTATATACAGACTGCTCCAGTGATCTACCATGCCCATCTGATCCAATAGAGACAACTCAGATTGGGAACTCTGCAGGATACTTTTTAAAACTCTCCACTTGATATGAAAAGGAGAACGTGGAACGTTTCCTACAGTAGGACTAAACTGTGATATGAATGTCATAGTGATATGGCAACATGATCTCACAAACACATTTCAATACGGACACCTAAAATAGATAGGTTACTCATTGTTGTGATATCATTGACTTGGTGATGATTAGCCTGCCATGCACTCCGTGGCTTATTAGAAGTAGTAACTTTACCTGGCCCAGGTCCCACAGGAACGTAATGCAAACCAGTCCAGGGTCGTATTCATTAGTGCACACTGTAGAAAAATGCTTTGCAACGGAAAATGAAAACAATTATTCTTAATTGACAAGTTCAGATATTTCCTCCCTGTTTCAGCCCGTTTGCTCCCATTTTGTTCCTAATGAACAGGCACAAAACCAACATGTGCGCAACTATGGGGCAAAACTTAGATTGTTGACAAAATGTAAACTATATTTAGACTCCAATGTTTATTGAAAACATAAATACATTTGTGCAATGAGCACTTGTTGTCTCTCAAATAAATCATTTTATTTGATGTTTAGGAATTTTTTCCATATTAGCATTGACATGAAATCAGTCAAAACACCTCCAAACAAAAACAAGATAAAACTGGCTGAAAAGAGCCATTACGATTCCCCACATGGCAGTTTCCTGTCATTGTTGCTAGCTATCTGGCCATTCAGAATCAAATGAAATTGTATTGGTCACATACATAATTAGCAGATGTTATTGCAGATGTAGTGAAATGCTTGAGTCACACCAACACATGGACTTCTGCCCCATTGAAGCATGCGCATCATTTTTGAGATGTCAGTTAATCTACCTATAATACTCATCAAAGGACATTGGTGGCACCTTTATTGTGGAGGACGAGCTTGTGGGAATGGCTGGAATGGAATGAGTGGAATGGTATCAAATGCTGTACTTCAAACACATGGGAACCATGTGTTTGAAGCCATTCCATGTACTCTGTACCAACTATTATTATGGGCTGTCCTCTCCTCAGCAACCTCCTCCTCCATACTCAGAAGAAGAAGAGGGTCAACTAAGCTGTGTAAAGGTTGTAAAAAATGGAGGCAAGTGGAAAGGGGAGAAGGTAAGGAACTTGTCTGTCTGCCCTGCATTAAAGACCAAAATTTTGATAAGTAAAAAAGTATACCAGGACCAAGAAATTGACAGCTGCACCATACAGGTTACAAAATAATTGGGAGGAGATTTCAATGTACTTATTCCATGGCACATGATTTATGAACTGGTACACAAAACGTAGCCGGATTCAAAATGTAGAGTTTTTCAATATAAATTATAATATCAAATTCTTGCAACCAATAAAATGTTATATATATTGGAGATACAACCATCTCAGCTCTGCAGATTTTGCTGCGAAGAGACAGAATTAGTAGATTACTTGTTTTGGTACTGCGCATATGTAGATTGTTTTTGGTCGCAGGTTCACAATTTGAAAAATTTTGAAAAGTTTCAGAAGAAAGGTCTTTGTTTCTAGCCATTTTGAGTCTGTAATTGAACCCACAAATGCTTATGCTCTAGATACTCAACTCGTCTAAAGAAGGCCAGGTTATTGCTTCTTTAATGAGCACAACAGTTTTCAGCTGTGCTAACATAATTGCAAAAGGGTTTTCTAATGATCAATTAGCCTTTTAAAATGATAAACTTGGATGAGCTAACACAATGTGCCGTCGGAACACAGGGGTGATGTTTGCTGATAATGTGTCTCTGTACACCTATGTAGATATTCCATAAAAAATCTGCCATTCCCAGCTACAATAGTCATTTAAAACATTAACAATGTCTACACTGTATTTCTTATCAATTTGATGATATTTTAATGAAGAGAAAATGTGCTTTTCTTTCAAAAACATGGACATTTCTAAGTGACCCAAAACTTATGAAAGGTAGTGTATATTTACAAAAATATATTTACGAGGGATTGGAAATTATGCAGACAATTACATTGATAGAAGACACAATCTATCTGCAATATTCCATCTGATCTACCCCCCCACCCCCCCAAAAAAAGATATCTACAGGCTGCAGCCCAATAGCGCCCCCAGCTCCAGACCAGACGTCCCATAGACATGCTGTACATTGTGGAAGTGAGAGATTTTCTAGGTCTTATAGTAGACAGTAATACCAGTACAGTAATACCCATTGCTGTGACTGAGGTATTGTGTTATAGGACCATCAGTACTGTATGAACATGTCCATGCTTTCCCAGCTGCCCGTGGATACCATGCATATCTCTGGCTATTGATGTGGTGAGGAAATCACAAGTTAAGCAGGTGATGATGTGTGGTCAAGAGAAGACAAGAAAGGTCTAAACTTTTTCAGATTCCGAAGCCTCAGCATCAGAAGTAGGCTATTGTGACCTGACCAGCAAAAACTCCATTGGCTATAATAAGGGCTTAGGGGCCAGAGGTGCTGCCACAATAATGGGATTTGTACTGCATACAAGGTAAGGTATTGGACTCTTCACACACCACACTAAGACATTAACCCATTCCACTACCATTTCAAGCTTTTTTTATTATATGAAATCAAGCTTAGCTTATATACTTACAAGACCATCAGGCTTAATTTAGGAAGTAGTTTTGTCTTGTAGTGATGTGGTGCCTGCCTGTATTTCCTTAAATATTAATTTAAGCAATATATTTCAAAATATTTTCTGATATATTTTTGGGGTCAGTAGTTGCCCAACATAACAACGGGTGGTGGAGTGTTAAACGCAGTCAGTCAAATAGAGTATGTCTGCATTCCTGATTTCTGTCACCGGCAGCTTACCTGTGTAAAATTGACATAAGCTCAGAACAACATGTATTATCAATTGCTGTGCTGATCAATGGCAGTTCATTACCTCTGAATATGTAGTCCAAAGTTATGTTCGTATTTGTATTTCTTTTCGCAATGAAGATGGTGACGCTACAATTACACAGAGTTGTTCCACATTTTCTTACATTACAGCCTTATTCTAAAATTGATTAAACACATGTTTTTGTCATAAATCTACCCACAGTACCCCATAATGACAAAGAAAAAACAGGTTTTTAGATTGTTTTTGCAAATTTATACAGAATTTAACAAATTGTTGTGTGCTTATGGTTCTTATCTGCACCTTTGCCCCAGTCAAAGGTCCTGAGCGCTCTGGAGCTGGTTTTCACCAAGGATCTCTGTACTTTCCTCAATTCATCTTTCCCTCGATACTGACTACTCTCCCAGTCCCTGCCGCTGAAAAACATCGCCACAGCATGTTGCTGCCACCACCATGCTTCACCATAGAGATGGTGCCAGGTTTCCTCCAGATGTGACACTTGATATTCAGGCCAAAGTGTTCAATTTTGGTTTTATCAGACCAGAGAATCTTGTTTTTCAAGGTCTGACAGGCTCCAAGTAGGCTGTCATGTGCCTTTTACTGAGAAGTGGTAGAGATGGTTGTCTTTCTGGAAGGTTCTCCCATCTCAACAGAGGAACTCTGGAGCTCTGTCAGAGTGACTATCGGGTTCCTGGTCACCTCCCTGACCAAAGGCCCTTCTCCCCCAATTGCTCAGTTTAGTCGGGCGGCAAGCTCTAGGAAGAGTCTTGGTGGTTCCAAACATCTTCCATTGAAGAATGATGGTGGCCACTGTGTTCTTGGGGACCTTCAATGCTGCAGACATTTTTTGGTACCCTTCCCAGATCTATGCCTCGACACAATCATGTCTTGAAGCTCAATTCCTTCGACATCATGGCTTGGTTTTTGCTCTGACATGCACTGTCAACTGTGGGACCTTGTATAGACAGGTGTGTGCCTTTCCAAATCATATCCAATTAATTGAATTTACCACAGGTGGACTCCAATCAAGTTGTGGAAACATCTCAAGGATGATCAATGGAAACAGGATGCATCTAAGATCAATTTCTCAATTTCTATTAGCAAAGGGTCTGAATACTTATGTAAATAAGGTTTTTCTGTTTTTATTTGTAACAGATTTGCAAAAAAATTCCCAAAACCTGCATTTGCTTTGTCGCTATGGGATGTTTTGTGTAGATTGTTGAGTTTTTTAAAATGTTTATTTAATCCAGTTTAGAGTAAGGCTGTAACGTAACAAAATGTGGAAAAAGTCAAGGGGTCCAAATACTTTCCGAATGCACTGTATGTTGGTAACCAGTCTATAATAGCAATAAAGCATCTCAGGTTGTGTGATATATGGCCAATATACCACAGCTAAGGGCTGTATCCAGTCATGCATTAGGTAAGAACAGCCATTAGCCACACCCCCTTTGGCCTTATTGCTTGAATATAATATAACGCAACAGTAAATTTAAAAAACTGACATTCTACAGTATGATTTTATGGACAGTAGCATTCACTGACTGCACACAAAATGTTAACATCAGACTGAAGTCCATTCACAGACTAATCTCATCGATTTTCCACATCTGATCAATGCAGCAGCCTAATCAGACACCAACTAACCATCACTAGTCACCATGGTGTCCAAGGTTATAGGTTCACTGATGATGACAACAACAATCAGAAGCTGAGGAGCAAATATATACAATTTTAAATACTGTTCCTAGAAATGTTGCATCTAAGAGGCACTATATTTATTTAGAAACGGCATTGTTCCATTTGTAGGAATGTGAACTTGAGATTGTTGTTTCAAAACTGTAGAGAAACTACAGATGGTGGTTGGAATGTGTAATTGTGTCTGACCTGTGCTTCATGTTATGTCCAACTGTAATTCAAAGTCTCTTCACCAAATAAATATCACATATCTTTTCCACAATTACTCAGTAATGACTGAGTAAGTTAAATCAGTGGAGAGGAGGGTAGGGTTTTTCTTCCATTAAAAGTTAAGATTGTACAAAGAGTGTCTTTGAGTTAACATTTCGGACTGCTCCAGACTCTGGGTTACTATGGCAACTCGAGAGCTTTCTTTTCAGGAACCGGCTCATCTCTGACTGTGATCAAGTACTGAATGTCATCTTTTCTTCACATCTCAAACATTAATATACCACCTGGTGTATAGAGAGACTGGATTAACTACAGTTAATGAGAACATTGCCATGGTGTGGGATTACATGAAAGTTCAGCTATATAATGGTAGGATGACTTTGGAAATACGAGTTGCACCCTGTCATCTTGTCATGTATGTTTTATTTAGGAACCTAAAATAAAATATTATACAATTCAGCTTATTGATATTGCATTTAAGGGTTATGTAGAGCTCAAAGTAATGGAACAATGCAATAATTGCCAGGTGGGCTTCAGAGGAAGTAGAGACCAGGGCTCATTTGTTGTCTACTAATTACACTTACCATGATGTTGGACCGCCCATATGACCAATAAAAATACTTAAAAAATGACTTGATGTTAAACTGGGTCATAGTAAAAAGGGTAGTGGGTGTGTCATATAGTCCACTATCAAGGTTCTAAGGGTGTTATAGAACTAGATAGAGATAGAAACACAGTATGTATGTATGTTTGTATTTATGTATGCATCTCTATCTCTATGATACTAGAGACATTCATTAGATTCAAGGACTCCAACCCAAGGAAACCTAGTATTGTCGACTATCAGGTTTATTAAGGAGGTACTACACTTCGAGATACAAAAATATTTTACAGATAATATGCATCTATCACTTTGATACCAGAAACACGTATTCAATTCAAGGACTCCAACCCTTGATATTCTCCACAAGGCTTCTCTCCCTCTGTGCTGAGAGTCAGCCCCTGCCAGACACTGTCATCTATTATCTATTGTCATCTATTATCTGGGTCCAAGCATCTGAGAGCCTTTCACCTTTAGTTTACATCTTCCCACTTGTTTATCTCTGGACTGGAGTTAGATACTTAGCAGTTTAAATAAGCTTTTATCTGGTTCCCTGTCATAGAGTTGTACATGTTTCACCATCATGGACAGCTCCCCAACTCTCTATACCTTCAACAGGGTAATAGTGATGATCAGTGTGGCTGTACAACTGTAAGCAGTTCAGGTGTTATCCTATGGTTCACTGCATCCATATTATCTTACTACCTTGTTGATTTTTTACTTTGAGAAAATAAGTATGAAAGGAAATAATAGGCACTGAAAGCTTTAGCTTTGTAATTGGTTTATGTTAAATATGTGGTAAGTGTGTTTATGGGAAATGAAAAAGATTATTAGAATTACATTTGAGTAATTTAGCATACGCTGTGGTCCAGTGTGACTTACAATTAGTGCATTTATCTTAAGATAGACAATTAGGTGAGACAAAATACAACATCACAATTCTATCAGATATATTTCCCCTTAACAAAGTATTTATCAGCAAAGTCAGTGCTAATAGGAAAAGACAAGTGGCTTTTTTTATGTATTTTCTTTAAATCTAAAACACAAATTAGCTTTCATCAGGATTGTGATGAAGTAAAACATTGTAAAGTTGGACCTGTAGTTGAGCAGATTGAGAGATTCAAGTTCCCTGGCGTCCACATCACCAACGAACTGTCATGGTCCAAACACACCAAGACAGTCGTGAAGAGGGCACGACAACGTCTATTCAGGAGACTTAACAAATTTGGCGTATGTCCTCAGATCCTCAAATAGTTCTACAGCTGCACCATCAAGAGCATGGTTTGGCAACTGCTCGGCCTCTGACCGCAAGGCACTACAGAGGGTAGTGGGTACGGCCCAGTACATCACTTGAGCCAAGCTTCCTGTCATCCAAGACCTCGGCAAGTGGTACCGGAGCGCTCATTCTAGGTCCAAAAGGCTTCTTAACAGCTTCTACCCCCAAGCCATAAGACTCCTGAACAGATAACACCCCCCCCCCCCCCATTTTAACACTGTTACTACTCTCTGTTTATTATCTATAAATAGTCACTTTACCTCTACCTACATGTACATATTACCTCAATTACCTCGACTAACCTGTGCCCGTGCACATTGACTCTGTACTGGTACCCCCTGTATATACAGTTGAAGTCGGAAGTTTACGTACACCTTAGCCAAAATACATTTAAACTCAGTTTTTCACAATTCCTGACATTTAATCCTAGTAAATATACCTGTCGTAGGTCAGTTAGGATCACCACTTTATTTTAAGAATATGAAATGTCAGAACAATAATAGAGAGAATGATTTATTTCAGTTTTTATTTCTTTCATCACATTCCCAGTGGGTCAGAAGTTTTCATACACTCAATTAGTATTTGGTAGCATTGCCTTGTTTAACTTGGGTCAAACGTTTCAGACAGCATTCCACAAGCTTCCCACAATAAGTTGGGTGAATTTTGGCCCATTCCTCCTAACAGAGCTGGTGTAACTGAGTCAGGTTTGTAGGCCTCCTTGCTCGCACATGCTTTTTCAGTTCTGCCTACACATTGAGGTCAGGGCTTTGTGATGGCCAATCCAATACGTTGACTTTGTTGTCCTTAAGCCATTTTGCCATAACTTTGGAAGTATGCTTGGGGTCATTGTCCATTTGGAGACCCATTTGCGACCAAGCTTTAACTTCCTGACTGATGTCCTGAGATGTTGCATCAATATATCCACATAATTTTAATCCCTCATGATGTCATCTATTTTGAGAATTGCACCAGTCCCACCTGCAGCAAAGCACCCACACAACATGAAACTGCCACCCCCGTGCTTCATGGTTGAGATGGTGTTTTTTGGCTTGCAAGCCTCCCCCTTCTTTCTCAAAACATAACGATGGTCATTATGGCCAAACAGTTATATTTTTGTTTCATCAGACCAGAGGACATTTCTCCAAAAAGTATGATCTTTGTCCCCATGTGTAGTTGCAAACTGTAGTCTGGCTTTTTTTCTGTCGGTTTTGGAGCAGTGGTTTCTTCCTTGCTGTGCAGTCTTTCAGGTTAAGTCGATATAGGGCTTGTTTAACTGTGGATATAGATACTTTTGTACCTGTTTCCTCCAGCATCTTCACAAGGTCCTTTGCTGTTGTTCTGGGATTGATTTGCACTTTTCGCACCAAAGTATGTTAATCTCTAGGAGACAGAACGCATCTCCTTCCTGAGCGGTATGACAGGCTGTGTGGTCCCATGGTGTTTATACTTGTGTACTATTGTTTGTACAGATGAACGTTGTACCTTCAGGCATTTGGAAATTGCTCCCAAGGATAAACCAGACCTGTGGAGGTTCTACAATGTATTTTCTGAGGTCTTGGCTGATTTATTTTCATTTTCCCATGATGTCAAGCAAATAGGCACTGAGTTTGAAGGTCGGCCTTGAAATACATCCACAGGTAGACGTCCAATTGACTCAAATTATGTCAATTAGCCTACCAGAAGCTTCTAAAGCCATGACGTCATTTTACAGAATTTTCCAATCTGTTTAAAGGCACAGTCAACTTAGTGTATGTAAACTTCTGACCCACTGGAATTGTGATACAGTGAATTATAAGTGAAATAATCTGTCTGTAAACAATTTTTGGAAAAATGACTTGTGTCATGCACAAAGTAGATGTCCTAACCGAATTGCCAAAACTATAGTTTGTTAACAAGAAATTTGTGGAGTGGTTGAAAAACAAGTTTAAATGACTCCATCCTAGGTGTATGTAAACTTCCGACTTCAACTGTAGCCTTACTGTTATTGTCACGCCTTGGTCTTAGCGTTTTGTGTTTTCGTTATATATTTGGTCAGGCCAGGGTGTGACAGGGGTTTACGTGTTGTATTTCGTATTGGGGTTTGTTGTATTTGGGATCGCGGCTGATTAGGGGTGTTGTATAGGCTTGGCTGCCTGAGGCGGTTCTCAATCAGCTGTCAGGTGATTCTCGTTGCCTCTGATTGGGAACCGTATTTAGGTAGCCTGAGTTTCGCTTTGTCTTTCGTGGGTGATTGTTCCTGTCTCTGTGTAGTTTCACCAGATAGGCTGTAATTAGGTTTCACGTTCCGTTTGTTGTTTTTGTATTTATTAGTTATTTCATGTATCGTCACCATTCATTCATTAAAGAACATGAGTAACCACCACGCTGCATTTCGGTCCGACTCTCTTTCAACAAACGAAGAACGCCGTTACAGAATCACCCACCACACACGGACCGAGCGGCGTGGTTACAGGCAGCGACCGCAGGAAAAGCGAAAGGAGGACGTTATGGAGTATACGACGTGGGAAGAAATCGACAGGTGGGCAGCCGACCCAGAGAGAATGCCTGAGCCCGCATGGGATTCGCTGGAGCAGTGCGAAGAGGGCTGTAGGCGAATGGAGTTGGAGAAAAGAAAGACATGGCGGCGCAGAGCGAAGCCCGAAAAGCAGCCCCAAAAATGTATTGGGGGGGGGCTCAGAGGGAGAGTGGCTGAGTCAGGAGATGGACCTGAGCCAACTCTCCTTATTTATCGTGAGGAGCCAAGGAGGAGACCAGAACCAGAGCCGGTGTTAGAGGTGAGCGAAGATGAGACTGTGAAGGAGTTAATGGGGAAAGTGGAGTGGAGAGTAATGAGGGAGTTGCTAGCTTGGTGCTATAGATATCATATTCGTCCGACGGATCGTGTCGGGGATTTGATGGCACCTGAGTTAGCGCTCCATACTCGTCCTGAGGTGCGTGTTAGTCGGCTGGTGAAGTTGGTGCCAGCCTCACGCACCAGGCCTCCTCCTCCACATCCCTAGCCTTGCACATCCTGTGCCACCTCCACACACCAGTCCTCCGGTAGCAGCTCCCCGCACCAGGCTTCCTGTGCGTGTCCTCGCTCCAGTATCACCAGTGCCCGCACCACGCATCAGGCCTACAGTGCGCCTCGCCTCTCCTGCTCTGTCGGAGTCTCCCGCCTGTTCAGCACAGCCAGAGCCTTCCTTCCCTCCTGCGCTGTCGGAGTCTCCCGCCTGTTCAGCGCAGCCAGCGTTTTCCTCCTCTCCTGCGCTGTCGGAGTCTCCCGCCTGTTCAGCGCTATCAGAGCCTTTCTTCTCTACAGCGCTGCCGGAGCCTCCTGCCTGTTTGAAGCAGCCTGAGCTGCCAGTCTGCAGGGTTCTGTCAGCCTGCATGGAGCAGTTAGAGCTGTCAGTCTGCATGAAGCAGCCAGAGATGTCAGTCTGTAAGGAGCTGTCAGTCTGCAAGGAGCTGCCAGTCTGCAAGGAGCTGCCAGTCTGCAAGGAGCTGCCAGTCTGCAAGGAGCTGCCAGTCTGTAAGGAGCTGCCAGTCTGCAAGGAGCTGCCAGTCTGCAAGGAGCTGCCAGTCTGCAAGGAGCTGTCAGCCTGCATGGAGCAGTCAGAGCTGTCAGTCTGCATAGAGCAGCTAGATCCGCCAGTCAACCAGAATCTTCCAGATCTGCTAGTCAACCTGAATCTTCCAGATCCGCCAATCAGCCAGGATTTACCGGAGCCTACTACCTACCTGAGCTTCATCTCAGTACTGGGCTTCCTCTCAGTACTGGGCTTCCTCTCAGTACTGGGCTTCCTCTCAGTACTGGGCTTCCCCTCAGTTCCGGGCTTCCCCTCAGTCCCGAGCTGCCTCAGTCCCGAGCTGCCCCTCAGCCCCGAGCTGCCCCTCACTCCCGAGCTGCCCCTCAGTCCCGAGCTGCCCCTCAGTCCCGAGCTGTCCCTCAGTCCCGAGATGCCCCTCAGTCACGAGCTGCTCCTTAGTTCTGTGGGGTTGTGGGTGAGGACTATTAGGCCATGGTCGGCGGCGAGGGTGGATTATCCCAGGACGCGAAGGGGAGGAACGAGGACATTAATGAAGTGGGGTCCACGTCCCGAGCCGGAGCCGCCACCAATGACAGACGCCCACCCGGACCCTCCCTTTGGTTTTGAGGTGCGTCCGGGAGTCCGCACTTTGGGGGGGGGGGGGGGGTTCTGTCACGCCTTGGTCTTAGTGTTTTGTGTTTTCGTTATATATTTGGTCAGGCCAGGGTGTGACAGGGGTTTACGTGTTGTATTTCGTATTGGGGTTTGTTGTATTTGGGATCGCGGCTGATTAGGGGTGTTGTATAGGCTTGGCTGCCTGAGGCGGTTCTCAATCAGCTGTCAGGTGATTCTCGTTGCCTCTGATTGGGAACCGTATTTAGGTAGCCTCAGTTTCGCTTTGTCTTTCGTGGGTGATTGTTCCTGTCTCTGTGTAGTTTCACCAGATAGGCTGTAATTAGGTTTCACGTTCCGTTTGTTGTTTTTGTATTTATTAGTTATTTCATGTATCGTCACCATTCATTCATTAAAGAACATGAGTAACCACCACGCTGCATTTCGGTCCTCTCTTTCAGCAAACGAAGAACGCCGTTACAGTTATTTTATTGCTGCTCTTGAACTATTAAAAAATATATATTGTTTACTTCATACTTCATATTTTTTTAGTAAATACTTTCTTAACAATACTTTTTTCTTTAAACTGCATTGTTGGTTAAGGGCTTTCACTTTAAGGGCTACACTTGTTGTATTCGACGCATGACAAATAACATTTGATTTGACTTTGATTTGATTACCCAGTGGAAATTATGTCTGAAGAATCTTGTCATGCATGGTAAACTATCTGTCTCTGTCTCTCTGGGGAATCTATCTGTGGAGATCTGCTTGTTGAATCCTCATAGTTCTATTTATCTGTTCTCTCCCGGAGTGTCTGGTACTGTAGGTAGGTCTGTCCTCAAAGAGAGGAGCAGAGCCACACAGTTATACTAGAGAGGAGCTCTGCACTACAGTACATCCTTTTCCTTACCCTACTCCCTAATGCCCACCCCAACACCGGATAGTTCCCTTTGCTCTCTCCTCTCCTCCCTTCAGAGATCTTGCCCCCCCCCACCCCTTCAGGCAACCTCCACACTCTGTACTCTCTCTGTCTCTCTCTCTCTCTCTCTCTCTCTCTCTCTCTGTCTCGCTCTCTGTCTCTTTCATTCTCTCTGTCTCGCTCTCTCTACCTCTCTCTCTGCTCTCAGTCCTTGAACCATCTACATTAGTGACAGTGCATTAGCATGAGCTCTCTCTCTCTCTCTCTCTCTCTCTCTCTCTCTCTCTCTCTGCTCTCTGTCTTTGAATCATCTATATTAGTGACAGTGCATTAGTATGAGGAGAAAGCTGCTAACACCCTTTTGTGGAGTAGAACTTGTTCACTGTGCTTTTTAAATGTGTATGGTCATATTTGCTCCGGTAAGTAGTTGTTTCTTTCATATTTGGACTGCAGGTAAGTACATTCCTCGTTAAACCAGCATTATAATTATTTTGTTATGAAACAGGGGTGTGTTCTATAGGCTATTGTATGTGATGCATGTGTTTTTAAAATACTTTATTTTTCAATTTGGTTTGTAAGGAATATTATTTATGTTTGATGGGTCAATTTTATCAACTGTTTTTCCCAGGGCAGTCCTTTGGGCTGTGTGTGTGTGTGTGTGTGTGTGTGTGTGTGTGTGTGTGTATGCATGCATGCGTATGCCTGTGTGTTTGTGTGTGTGGCATGTACAGTATTCCAACAGGTTCAGTCACTCTCTAACCCACAGTAGGTGGCTCACTGTTTGCAGTCAGCCCATTTCTAAATTATTCAGTTGTTTCCATAATGCTGTTCTCAAGAAAATCAATCCCAAACCTTGATCATCAGTCTGCTTAATAGATATGGTGCCGAGATTAGCTTTCCTCTACCACCTCTCTCTCTCTCTCTCTCTCTCTCTCTCTTTCTCCCTCTCTTTCTCTCTCTCTTTCTCTCTCTCTCTCTCTTTCTTTCTCGCTCTCTCTGTCTTTCTCTCTCTCTTTCTTCCTCACTCCTCTCGCTCACACTCCCCTTTCTCTCTTCTCTCGCTGTGTCTCTTTCTCCCCCTCTCTCTCTCGTTCTGTTCGTCTTTTAACACTGAACCCAAAAAGCCTTTGTATTTAGATGATACTTTGTTAACAGCTGTGTTTTAGTCTAGAATTTAATGGCATAATAATGATTATAGAAGTTATAATGTGTCATTAATGATTGTAACCATTTAGAATGCATCCTTTTACCATTTGAATATGAATGAGTGAATTAACAGGATGTTTGCAGACAACAGAAGTATTCATCATTTCTTTTGTAAATACATCTAATCAATGACTTTTAATTATAATTATAGCCACACACACTCAATTAGATGTGGTCTTAAACACTTTGGATCTGATCAGGTGACACAACAACTGTCTGGCTGTATGTATACCTTTTAGAAACAATCTGAGAGAAACAATCTCTCTCTCTCTCTCTCTCTCTCTCTCTCTCTCTCTCTCACTCTCACTCTCACTCTCACTCTCACTCTCACTCTCACTCTCACTCTCACTCTCACTCTCACTCTCACTCTCTCTGTCCCGGTCCCGGTCCCTGTCTGTCTCTATCTACATATACAGTATTTCAGGATGTTGTGTATCCCCATAATTAGAATTCATGTAAACATTAGAGTTTTGAAAACATAGCTTGTTCCAAAAAAACCCTGGGTATGGGGTGAATTGAGCGGCGGGACAGGGTAAGTTGAGCCGCCTACACATTTCTGTACTGAATTAAATATTACCACTACCTTTTTAAACCATGTCTATTTCCCAAACATAATTCAACACAGTCACTTTTTTGTCTTTTAATCATTTTAAGTAGGATTAAAAGCCCATTCATAGCCCATTCTGATTTGCTTCTAACAGTACCAAAAATTAGAACAGGTCATGGTAGAAATAGTTTTAGTTACTTAGCACCGTGGTCCTGGAATTCTCTCCTGAACATTTTAAAATGTGATGATCTAGTTTCGTTGGTGGAGTTTAAACATTTGATCGATGTATATATCATAGAAAAGTGAAATTGTTTTTAGGCCAGCTGTTTTTAGTCAAGATGTTTGTGTTTTTAATGTAAAATGTTTGTTGTTGTAACGCTTGTCTGTGGTGGAAGAAGGGGAGGACCAATGTGCAGCGTGGTAAGTGTCCATATTGATCATTTTTTATCATGAACACAAAAACAAAATAACGAGAACGAACTAAACGAAACAGTCCTGTATGGTGAATACTCAAAACAGATAACCGTCACCCACAAATCAAGGCTGAAAACAGGCTGCCTAAGAATGGTTCTCAATCAGGGACAACGATTGACAGCTGCCTCTGATTGAGAACCATACCAGGCCAAACACAGAAATACCAACTCATAGAAAAACAAACATAGACAACCCACCCAACTCACGCCCTGACCATACTAAAACAAAGACATAACAAAAGAACTAAGGTCAGAACGTGACAGTACTCCCCCCTGAAGGTGCGGACTCCGGCCGCAAAACCCGAACCTATAGGGGAGGGTCTGGGTCGGTGTCTGTCCGCGGTGGCTGCTCTGGTGCGGGACGTGGACCCCACTCCATAGTCTTTGCCCGCCTCTTTACCCGCCTCCGTGGCCTCTTTAGAGCGGCGACCCTCGCCGCCGACCTCGGACTGGGGACCCTAGCAACGGGTCCCGAATGGACGGGAGATTCCGGCAGCACGGGAGAGGCAGGAGACTCCGGCAGCTCCGGAGTGAAGGGCGATTCCGGCAGCTCCGGAGTGAAGGCCGATTCCGGCAGCTCCTGATTGACCGGCGGCTCCAGCAGCTCCTGACTGACCGGCAGCTCCGGCAGCTCTCGCCGCTGACCTCGGACTGGGGACCCTAGCAACGGGTCCCGAATGGACGGGAGATTCCGGCAGCACGGGAGAGGCAGGAGACTCCGGCAGCTACGGAGTGAAGGGCGATTCCGGCGGGTGGCTCTGGCGGGCGGCTCTGGCAGCTCAGGACAGATGGGCGAATTCTGGCAGCTCAGGACAGACGGGCGACTCTGGCAGCTCAGGACAGACGGGAGACTCTGGCAGCTCAGGACAGACGGGAGCACCTGTAGGGAGGAGACGGAGAGACAGCCTGGTGCGGGGGGCTGCCACCGGAGGGCTGGTGTGTGCCACACGGATAGAGCGGACCGTGGAGGCGCACTGGAGGTCTCGAGCACCGAGCCTGCACAACTATACCTGGCTGGATACTCCCCGTAGCCAGGCCAGTGCGGCAAGGTGGAATAGACCGCACTGGGCTGTCCTGGCGAACCGGGGACGCCATGCGTAGGGCTGGTGCCATGTACCCCAGGCCCGAGGAGACACACTGGAGACCAGATGCGCTGAGCCGGCCTCATGGCACCTGGTTCGATGCCCAATCTAGCCCGGCCGATACGAGGAGCTGCTATGTAACGCACCAGGCTATGCCGGCGCACCGGGGACACCGTGCACCTCACGGCATAACACGGTGCCTGCCCGGTCCACCTCTCTCCACGGTAGGCACGGGGAGTTGGCTCAGGTCTCCTACCTGACTTAGCCACACTCCCTGTGTGCCCCCCTCCCTCCAAGACATTTTTTGGGGCTACCTCTCGTCCCTGTTGCGCTGCCGTGCTAGCTCCTCATAATGCCACCTCTCGGCTTTCGCTGCCTCCAGCTCTGCCTTGGGGCGGCGATATTCCCCAGCCTGTGCCCAGGGTCCCTTGCCGTTTAATATCTCCTCCCAAGTCCAGTTCTCCAGGTATTGCTGCCTCTTGTCACCACACTGCTTGGGTCTTTCTTGGTGGGTGATTCTGTAACGCTTGTCTGTGGTGGAAGAAGGTGAGGACCAATGCGCAGCATGGTAAGTCCATGCTGATAATTTATTATCATGAACACAAAAACAAAATAACGAGAACGAACGAAACGAAACAGTCCTGTACGGTGAATACACAAAACAGAATACAAACACTCACAAATCAAGGTTGAAAACAGGCTCCCTAACGATTGACAGCTGCCTCTGATTGAGAGCCATACCAGGCCAAACACAGAAATACCAACTCATAGAAAAACAAACATAGACAACCCACCCAACTCACGACCTGATCATACTAAAACAAAGACATAACAAAAGAACTAAGGTCAGAACGTGACAGTTGTACTGTGTGTCACCATCGCAGATTTTAGAGAAACAACAAATGTCGGTACACATAACTGTCTTATATCGGCTGAAAGATTAAATTATTGTTAATATAACTGCACTGTCCAATGTACAGTAGCTATAAATGCCATGCTATTGTTTGAGGAGAGCTCCTAACAACAAAACACTTTTTTTCACCGCGATAGGTTTGATAAATTCACCTCTGAAGGTGAAATGTGTACTTACATTCTGAAATCTTGCTCTGATTTATCATCCAAAGGGTTCCAGAGATAACATGAGTGTCATTTTGTTAGATAAAATCATTTTTAATATCCTAAAAAGGTCCATATAGCATGTACGATCGATTTTGTATTTCCACTCGTTCAATTTGCAAATAAAGGAATCTGTGCAAATCTAACCCTAAACGTTGTTTCAACCATTCAAATTACAGTCATATTTATTCCTCTGAGATCCTAGAACGTAACCAGACTTCACTATATAATTAGGGGTGTAGTATATCCTATAGGACACCAAATTTGGTCAAAGAGCGACGCCTTCATGGCACGCAGATGACGCGGGCGCTCTTCACTTGATTGATTGTAACTTTGTCATATTGGCACCAATCGGGGACATACAAAGCTAGCTAGATAGCCAATGAGCTGGGCTATATGGGAGTATCTGGAAACCCCGTATTTGTTGCAAAATGTAGCTTGTGCGACAGCAAGCCTTTTCCTTTTGGACAAAATGTATAAGAATATGGAGAGTTATGAAGTTATGAAAACTGGGTGTTTTGCAAATGTTGAACTTATAATATGACTACTAATACTGGAAAAGCTACATCAAAGTCCAAGGATACAGGTTTCACAATATTTTTGCAGAAAAATGTAATGTGAATGTAAATGTCTCATTCACGATTTGCCCAAATGTACCTGGGTGACTTCACACTAAATGTCATGTAGTTTGCTCATACTTCAAGTTATCCATCTGAAACGTTGCATATACACTGCTGCCATCCTGTGGACATCATCAGAATTAGAACCAGAGTGATGACTCAATGTGGGTCCTTTCTGTTCCATTTCAAAGATGGTGGTAGAAAAACAAACGATTGTTTTTTTCTTTGTATTTTCTTCCACCAGATCTATTGTGTTACATTCTCCTACATTCAATTCACTTTTCCACAAACTTCAAAGTGATTCCTTTCAAACGGTACCAAGAATATGGATTTCCTTGCTTCAGGTCCTGAGCTACAGGCAGTTGGATTTGGGTATGTCATTTTAGGCGAAAATTGAAAAAAAGGGGGCTATCCCTAAAACAGTATTACAAACACTTTGTAACACAGTCCCTGTTGTTGCCTCATATCCCAGCGATAATGTTTTGCATTAAGCCTGGGAATAAAACACTTACATTTGCTCAACTGACCCCAAGGCAAACATTCTCACTATATCAGCCCACACAGCTACAAGGCTGCACGTTCATGCTAGGTGTAGGACCTCCTATTGAAGCTTATAGAGACCCCAACTGATGTAGAACAATCTTACAATTATTTACTTTGGCTTAGGTACAACTATCATGAAACATCTAATACAATACATTTATTTCTTTTGTTGAAAATCTGTTTTTTGGACCTAATTGCCTACCACTTCTACCATGTACTTTCCACTCACATGACCTCTTCCTAAATATTTGGTCAAACAATGAATTTTGTATATGGTTTCCTTGAAACAAGGCTGGCTCAACTTACCCTTTTGGCTCAATTTACCACACTCTCCACTACTGGCAAGAGCAGTTTGTTTTTGATTTTAGGATCCATCAACAGTCCCATGGTCATTCCACCATATATCCACACCATATATCCACACCATATATCCCACACCAGATATCATATATTATACACATGATAACTTTCCCAAAGGCAGCATCTGTCAGGGTGTTGATATAGACGCTGCTTTGGGGCTCATTAGGTCCAGCTGTTGCTCTTGCAGTTTTGTAAAGGACCAGACACAAAAGGAGGGACCAGGAGCAACTATCAACTGCATTCCAAAGGCACCCTATTCCCTGTGTAGTGCACTACTTTTTACTTTTGGTGAAAATTAGCTAGCCAACTATATAGGGAATAGGGTATCATTTGGAACACAGTCGATGTCTAGCATGCTCAATGAGTAGGAGTTTAATAATATATTTATTTTCCAGATCTTTGCCGTCTGTGCATTTGCAACATGTGGAGGGTACTCTGGTCACCTGCGGGTTAGAGTGGAATGTCTGGACAAGAGCCAGAGCAACCTTAGCATCACAGTAAACTTTGCCTATCCCTTCAGGTAATACATGCTGTTATTTGCAACAATTTGCAAACTGGAGCAAAATGATCATGTCATTGTCACATGTTACATGCATGGGTATATCACGTTGAGAGACAAGTAACATTATCCAGATAAACACTCCACAACACTTCACTAAGTAACTCTGTATTGTAATCTACTGTGCATGTGGGGATATAGCCTTGGTGAGACAACGACATTGTTGTCCATCTGTAAATGTGTTTTGACAGATAGGGTGGAGGTGTGGAGGCAGAGTTTGATTTTCCATCTATAAAAAAAAAATTCTGATTGAAAGATGATGGAATATGGAGCTGTAGCTGTCAGACAGACAATTGTGTCGGAGTCTGTGTCTGATCCCCAGAAATAATTCATTTGTTTCCACAATCGGTATCTCACATGTATCTACTTGCACCCTTGAAGACCTAAAACCTTTCAGCTCAGGTTTAGAGTAATGTGAAAAGACTCTTGATGATCAGGAGAGAGATTCATAATTGAGACTCCTGAGCATCATACAGTGATTCTAAGGAATACATATACCTCTCTCTCTCTGTCTCTCGTCTCTCGTCTCTCTGTCTCTCGTCTCTGTCTCTCGTCTCTCCTCTCTGTCTCTCTGAAGATCGCAGGTTCATTCAGATCAGTGGGAGGAACTTATTTCACTCAGTTTAACAATCGCTCCCTTTAAAGCATGTCAGATTCCATTCGTAATGGAAGGGTTCCTTACCAAGACAGACTTTTGTTCTTTAAAATATATTGTTTTTTTGTATGTTTTTTTTAAAGAAGCAAGAAGCAGCAGGGTCTATCTCTACTTTCTGTAAATGATTGTGTGTTCAAACACTCTGCGCATACCTTACTTTTACCTGGACATACCCTAACATTATGCAGGACTTTGTTATTTTATAGGTCAGATGGCATAACTGCAGGTCTCTCTTGTAAACACACTCTTCTCGCTCTTCTCAATAAAAGGCTCTAACTGTGACCATGTCCTTGTTCCTGTCATCTGATAGGTTACAGCAGGTCCATTTCCAGCCCACGCTGTGTGAGAGGAACAGACAGGAGAGCATCTTCCTAGTCGGAGACTATTCCTCCTCAGCTCAGTTTTTTGTGACTGTGGCTGTCTTTGCCTTCTTCTATTCCCTGATGGCCACCGTAGTGTACATCTACTACCAGAACAAGTATCGCGAGGGTAACAGAGGACCGTTGGTGGTGAGTTGATTTGTGTAATGTATGTATCTATTAATTGAGAATTAAATAATTTACAAGGCAGCGGTAGCTTAACATATAGAGAAATGTGTTTCACAAGATTATTACCTGAAAGGTGTGGTATATTGTGGCATTTTATCAATTGCAGTTAGCTTTACGTTGTTGTTACTCCTGCTAATGACATACCCAAATCTAACTGCCTGTAGCTCAGGACCTGAAGCAAGGATATGCATATTCTTGATACTGTCACGTGTGCTCCCTCGCTGGCCTCTTGGTCACCAGGCTGCTCGTTATGGTGCACACCTGTCACCAGCATTATGTGCATCTGTGCATAATGGCACTCACCTGGACTCCATCACCTCCTTGATTGCCTGCCCTTTATATGTCACTCCCTTTGGTTTCTTCCCCGGTCGTCATTGTTTATGTATCATGTTGGTGCGCTCTTCATGTTTCTTGTTGTGTTTGTTTATTTATAAAATGTATTCACTCCCTGAACTTGCTTCCCGACTCTCAGCGTACATCGTTACAGAATGACAACTCAACAAAGGGAAGCATCAGGGAGTGTTTTTTTGTGTGTGTTGGAGGTGATGTCGTGTCCGGGTGTTGGAGCCGGAGCTACCTGGGAGGCCTCAGCGGGTTTGTAGGCTCCAATGCCTCAGCTGGGTGAACAGGTTCCCGTGTCTCGACCGAGGCAACCAGGGAGGTTTCAGCCGGCTCATCAGGCTCTCACTCCTCAGCTGGTTCGTCAGGTTTCTGCACCTCAGCAGCGGTGACCAGTCCGCCCCTGATCCCCGGGATTGTCATCTTGGTTGGCCTGCGACTGGAGCCGCGCATTGGGGAGGGGGTACTGTCCCGTGGGCTCCCTCTCCAGCCTCTAGGTCACCAGGCTGCTCGTTATGGCGCACGCCTGTCACCAGCGTTATGCGCATCTGTGCATAATGACACTCACCTGGACTCCATCACCTCCTTGATTACCTGCCCTTTATATGTAACTCCCTTTGGTTTCTTCCTTGGTCATCATTGTTTCTGTTTCTGTATTATGTTGGTGAGCTGTTCGTGTTTCTTGTTGCGTTAATTTATTTTATTCATTTATTCATTCTCTTATTCCCTTAACTTGCTTCCCGACGATCAGCGTACATCGTTACATATACCATTTGAAAGGAAACACTTTGAAGTTTGTGGAAATTTATTTTATTTTTTTGTATTTTATTTCACCTTTATTTAACCAGGTAGGCTAGTTGAGAACAAGTTCTCATTTGCAACTGCGACCTGGCCAAGATAAAGCATAGCAATTCGACACATACAACAACACAGAGTTACACATGGAATAAACAAAACATACAGTCAATAATACAGTAATGTGAAATGTGAAATGAATGTAGGAGAATATAACACATTAGATCTGGTAAAAGATAATACAAAGAAAAACCATGCATTTTTTGTACCATCGTCTTTAAAATGCAAGAGAAATGCGATAATGTATTATTCCAGCCCAGGCACAATTTAGATTTTGGCCACTAGATGGAAGCAGTGTATGTACAACGTTTTAGACTGATCCAATAAGCCATTGCATTTCTGTTCAAAGTTTTGTATGAAGACTGCCCAAATGTGCCTAATTGGTTTATTAAAAGCTTTTCAAGTTCATAACTGTGCAATCTCCTCAAACAATAGCATGGTATTATTTCACTGTACTAGCTACTGTAATTTGAACAGTGCAGTTAAATTAACAATAATTTAATATTTCTGTCAATACCAGATATGTCTATGTTTTGGTAAATTTTCTTGTTACTTACAACCTCACGCTAAATGCATTAGGCAACATTAGCAACCATCCCTAGGGGGACCCAACAATCCTGTAGAGGTTTTAAACCTCATTTATAACATCACCCTATCATGTTTTTCATACCTCAACTCCCACGATCGAATTGAACCTGATAATAACCTTCTCCATTTCTCCCTGCTAAATAGGACTTTGTAGTGACCGTGCTGTTCGCCTTCATGTGGTTGGTGAGTTCCTGTGCTTGGGCCAAATCTCTGTCTGATGTAAAGTCAGCCACTGATCCCACCCAGGTCCTCCTGCTCATCTCTGCCTGCAGATACCCGGCCAACCGGTGTTCAGCTTCCCACCACCCAGTCTGGTCTGAGCTCAACACGTCTGTGGTGAGTCATTGGTGACATCCATAATGGCACCCTATTTTCCATAAAGTGCACTACCTTTGACCAGACCACTATGGGCCCTAGTCAAAAGTAGTGCACTATATAGGGAATATGGTGCAATTTGGGACATAACCCTTAAGCATGAAACACCAATGCTGATCAATGTCAGCTCCACTGTCTTCAGACAGGTGGTATTAACTCCTACGCAATGCTCGTCCTTCAAACGATTGTTGACGATGATGTTTGAAATTATGTGCACAGCAACAAAAATTCTTAGCAACCATTTGTTTTATGTTAATAACATTATCTGATTCTGAATCTGACAGTTTGATGTTTAGACCCAAACTCTAAATGCATTTAAGACCAAAAAGCTCATTTTTGTTTTCATACATTTTTACAATATACACAATTTTGACTTTGCAGCTGGCCTATCTAAGGCAAAATCTGTCTCAGTTTTGACTCCAGGACAAGAAACGTCAACATGCACTCTAAATATCCTTGTTCTGTACATTTATACAGGTTTTTGGTTTTGTAAACTTTATCCTCTGGACCGGCAACATCTGGTTTGTCTTCAAAGAGACAGGCTGGTACAAGACTGGCCAGAGGTACCCAATGAGAAGCGCCTCTGGGAGACGGGCCAATGGGATGAGCCAACGGCTCTACAGCCAAAGCAGTTTCGACCAATCAGGGGACAGCTTCTATCAACATCCATACAGGCAGGCTAGTTTTGATCAATCACGGGAGAGCTTTGGCCAGCAGCACTACAGCCAAGGTAGCTTCAACCAATCAATAGGGAGCTTTCGCTTGCCACAGACCCGTCTAGGACAGCCAATCATCATTAGTCAGGGAGATGTCACCTCTAAAGGGCTTAATCCCATCATATTTGTCAATGATATTTAGATCACATTTCATATATATTTTCCCCTCATCTACTCAAACTTAACTAGATCTGAAAATACTTTTGCATATTGATACCTGACCATAAGCAGGGTTGGGTATGTTACTGTCTAAGTGAAATACGTTGCAGTTACTAGTTATCTGTCTTAAAATTGTAATCAGTAACATTACTTTTGGATTGCCCAAATTCAGTAACGTAATCTGATTACCTTCAGTTACTTTTGGATTACTCTGCCATTAAGAGGCATTTGAAGAAAACAAAAAGGATCCATCAAATGCATTTGGTGTGTCATCATAGGGGTCTCTGACTTGTGGTCAGACTCGCTCAGGTGGAACAAACTTAATTGAATGTCATTGAGAAACAGAAAGGTGTCATAATGTATTTTCTTCTCAAACATCCTTTCTGAATTTAAAAGTAGCCTAAAGCAAAAAGTAATCATCTATTTTTTCAAAAGTATCTCAAACCTGATTACAATATTTTTGCAGGTAACATAACTGATTGCAGTTACAGTTTTTTGTGATCAGATTACATGTAGCTGATTACATTTGACCATGAGGTATAGGTCACCACTCCCATGTAGATTTCCAGATATAAAGTTTGCGAGGGCACATGGATGAAGTTGTAATATCTACAGGGGTGGACTGTAAGAGAGAAAGATGACAAGAAGAAGGCATACTGAAGGGGAAGGAAGGATTTAGCAAGTTAGTTTTTAAGACGACATCGGAGTAGACTGGAAAATGTATCAGAAATGGAAATAAAGTGAGAGAAGACTGTGTGAATAGTGTGAATGTGAGTGGTTTGGCTCAGCTCACATTCATGTACATTACTGTACAACCTTGAGCAAGGTACTTAACCCTAGTTCCTCTGGATAAGAGTGTCTGTAAAATGATTGATATTTTTAATGACAAATTGTTTCATGCTTCAGTAAGTTTGTGCTGTTGAATTGAAAACTGTGGACATACGTTTGTGAACCGCCTGTTATATATATTCTAATTATACCTCATCTGATGTTCAAATGGTTGCAGTGAGTTTGATTGGTGGTGGCTGTGCTCTGCTGATAGTGTCATGCAGTGATGTTCCACAGTGAGTCGTTCCACACATTTTGTATACGTGTTGTAATTTCTCAATGGTTTTAAAGTGATGGTGATATTTCACAGGGATCTAAATAATACTGACATTTGAAGATGCACAAATAAAGCCTTACATTCGCATTGTCCAAGTGGTGTGCCTCTGTGCGAATACTGTATGTTCTTAAAATGGAAGCCTTTTGAAACTAAAGTCAAACCAGTCTCCCTGTCTCTATATAGCAACCACAGGACAGTGCATCAACACATCCATACCCAGAGAAAGAGCAGTTTATATCACACAGGTGAAAGGTGCTCTGATATTCTGCTAAGTACTGTCACAGTGATCAGATCAGATCCACCTGAGAGCTGTTACCATGGTGATGTAGATATGGTAGGTGAGAGTTGGTATCCTCTCCTGCTCCAGAGGGAGTTGAGGTACTGTACTAGCCCCCCTAATCTGTAACAAGACAAATAAGATTCAGCAATGCCTCTTTTCCATGGCAGACTCATGTGGGCAATTTGGGATGGAACAGGGGAAGGAGAGAGAGAGAAAGCAAGAAATAGAAAGAGAGAGAGCATATGAACAGAGATATAAGTAACAGAAAAAGGAGAGGGAGAAGATGGCAGAAAAAAACATTGATAAGAAAAATAATGTGTGTGAGTAAGTGTGAATGTCTAGTTTGTTTTGAGCAGAATGCTAACGGCACCTGCCCGCTCCCCTAGATAACATTCATGCTTAACCAATTTAGTTCTGTGGCTAGTCAAGTGTGTAGAAAGGCTGTCTGTCACGGATAGCTAGGGGTGGTGGGTGTGTAGTCAGGCGCAGAGAGCAATGCTTCCAATGCATATGTTTATTAAGCTGGGTCTAGCCAACAACCAGGCAAAATAAACAGGTATGTCACCAAAACCAGGGAAAATAACAGACAGCAAAATACGTATAAGAAATACAATTTCACTACTGACAGTGAGAATAAGCCCGCACAAAAGCATGCGGGCCTGGAAGTTTAAATAGGCCATAATTAATAACAAATAAGTAACAGGTGAAAACAATCAAGACAAAACTAACAGAAAAGAAAAAGGAATCGGTGGCAGCTAGTAGACCGGTGACGATGACCACCGAGCGCCGCCCGAACAGGGAGAGGATCCACCTTCGGTGGAAGTCGTGACACTGTCAGAGTAATGGCTCAAACAGGCACAGATACAAGACCCCATGGGGCCTACCTCACTGGCTCAGGGACTCTATTCTAATATTTTGAATGCAGGTATTTTAATGGGATCCAAGCCTGCTCACATCACAAAACATGGATTATCTTCCATGCTAATACATGAGAGCATCTTGGCTGAGTGTTCTAGGTTTGTTCTGTTCACCTAGAGTAGCTAATGTGCTGCAGCTGGTGCTACAATATCATATCTCTGCAATATCAGTGATAACATGTTCTTCAAAAGCCATAAAGATGATGACATGACAAAAACTACATTTTTATTCCAGATGAAGTGCTAATGGTGGAATTTAGCACCAAAAAATAAGGTTTTCATCAGTTCTGTCCCCATAATTTAGACCAATTGGGAAACAAGCGTTTATATTTTTTAGCATAATTCAATTCAGCAGGCTCCATAGGAGCAAGCTAATGGAATGAGGAATACAACTAAGACAACACCATGATAAAATGTCAAATGCGGATGAATAGCTGGGATGTAAAAGACATAAGAGACAAGAACAGAAGAAAAGAGAAGAGAGAGGATGGACGGACATTGCCCAAGGAAAGCATGTTTAATAACGAGGCACAAGGGGTGTCATTAAGTTTCTGTGGGTTGCATGGTCCTCTTCTGTGTGTGAGCAGCCATTAAACACAGAGTAGAGAGAGGCAGTGTTTCTCTGGATGAGTCCCAATGGCACCCTATTCCCTATATTGTGCACTACTTTTGACCACGGCCGTATAGGAAATAGAGTGCCATTTGAGATGTATTCTCTGTGTGTTTGGCCAACCCTCCAGAGATGCTAGCTAAACGTTAGCAGCAGGTATCCAGGACACAGAAAGACAGGAGGATGGAAATTGCAGTGTAGGTACAGTATAAAAATTAAGATCAGGTTATCAGCTGGAAATCAAGGGTTACATTGAGTATGCACATGCCAAGGCTGTGTGGATGGCAGGAGATGGGGAGGGGGTTGGAGAGATGGAGAGGGAGGATCAGTCAGTGTCTTGATCACAACACATTATTTCTTATGGAACATTGTATTTCAACATGCACTTAGAATGTGCTTGTTTCTGCAGTAATTTACTAATTGCACTATGCATTTAAAACACATCTCTAAGCACATCATAAATATACAAAACACCTCCAAATACAATTGTAAAAGCTTAGATCTTCATTAAATTAAGGGCTCTATTTTAACAAACTAATGCAAAGGTAAATCTTAGCGCTAGCGGTAGCGCTATAGGTTGGAGGGTGTGTAAGAAATATATTTGCTATTTACACAGTGGGAATTATGAGCACAATAGCTGGCGGTGGCGTGAAAGGGCTGGTTTTTGATGAAGTTCTAGGTGTGACAAAGGCTTGACAATTCACTGGCCAATCAATGTGTTCCATTGCTACTATGTGTGGTTGTCTCAAGTTGTGTAGGTTATTGACAGTCTTTGCATTGTCAACTCCAATTCGGCTGGGGGGCACAGAATACTCTTCCAAGTCCATTGTATAATACCATTTATTAAACAGCATAGACTACAGTAACAAATAATAGGAATAATATAATACCTCCAGTTTTTGCTAAACATGTTTGGAGTGCTGGCAGTCAACATTATTGTATTTGGCTTCCATAAGCATACTGTATAAGCTTTACACATTGCACTTCTCCTGAAATAAAAACTACTAGGCTCCCCTTAAAATGTATTGTTGGCATATGTGTGAAGCTCGCTCCCAATAAGCAAGATATAGGCCTATCCAGCCACATGCACAGATAGGGGTCTACCTGTGCCCGAGCACCTGTCCCTTTGCCCTACCACTCTCCAAGAGAACTTTTTTGTTGTTGTTGTTCCGAACCCACTGCCCCAAAGTCGTGGTGATGTCGTCAAGTTTACCAACCAACCAACCCCCCCACCCTTACCCCGTCCATTGGTCTGCCCTGCACGGAGCTCATGAGCCCCTGGTTGTGCATTTTTTCCCATTCTGCCATGTACGGAGATTGCGCAATCATGCATGGCTTGAAATGCGATCAACGGTTGAGTGTGTGTAGTAAGCTACCTATATTTAGAGCATCAATATTTGGTCTGGTTGGCCCATATCCTTCGCGCAGTAACACTTCATAATTTATTCAATCATTTTGAGCACCTGCCCCTTGCGAGGTTTGTGCGCAGCCCTGGGCCTGTCCACTGTCGATAATGTAGTGACCCTAACCCAACACCTAACAACCTCTTACCTGAACGATTAAGGTGTTGGCATGACAGTCACTGGACCTGGGTTTGAGTCCCAGTCTGGGACACCCCCTGAATATGCTACAATATGGCATTATAAGGCTGAATTAATTAAATATGTTTGGAGGAGCGCATCTTTGGTAACTGGATGAATGGGGATGGATACAAGTAAAATTAGTGGACCATTTAGAAACCTTTTATGCATAGGCTACTTGACTAATAAAAAAGACACCCAACACCAGCCTTCGTTGTAAAAGGGTAAGAGTAGCCTATGGAGGGCTTGGTTTTTAATCAAATGGAACAGAAAACAAGCAATTGTTACAAAAATAACTTAAATGTTCAATGCATCATCTAATCTCTCCTTCCATAATGGACACATGATGTAGCCTTCATGTTCTGTTTTTTTAATGACCCCAAAATAATAACAGGAGCTAGTTAAAACAATGTACGATACATAGACAAAAAGAGGATGTCCGCTCACTGAATTGCCGCTCCCAAACTTGATCTTTTAAACAAAGCTTTGGCGATTAAGATTTATTTCAAAGCATTCTCTCACGAGCAAAACCCTTTATTGATTGGCTTGGAAACTTGGCGAATGGATTGGGCACTTAGCACCAGCTGAAAATAGAGCCCTAAATGTTCCAGATTTTTTTTTATTGAGACAGCCCACATACACAGTGTTACTCCAGCCTACAGGGAGAGCCAGACAGACACCTTAAGAAGACTTTCCATGACTATACTCCTTCAGTGGCTTTCAAGATCCCTCATCCCTGAGAACTTTTTCCTTAACCAACATACAGTAGATGGTTCTTATTAGTGCCACATTCAGGGTTACTCTGTAGCCTGTAGATGGTACAAGCCACCTTTAAAACACGTGTGCTGCTTTCAAGATCCCTCATCCCTCACACCTTTCCCACAACCTACAGAGATGGTTCCTATCAGTAGCCAGCAGGGGGTACAAGCCGTCTCTAAAAAATGTTTGCTGCTTTCAAGGTCCCTTATTCCTTACACCAGTGGTTCTCAATCCTGGTCCTGGGGACCCAAAGGGATGCACATTTTAGTTTTTGCCCTAGCACTACACACCTGATTTAGATCATAAAAGTCTTTTGATCATTTGAATAGGGCAAAAACTAAAATGTGCATCCCTTTTGGTCCCCACAACATACATAGATGGTTTCTTTCACTAGCCAGCAGGGGGTGCAAGCCACCTTTAAAATACGTGTTCTGCTTTCAAGATCCCTCATCCCTCACACATTTATCACAACCTACATAGATGGTTCCTATCAGTAGCCAGCAGGGAGTGCATGCCACCTTTAAAAAACAAGTACTGCTTTCAAGATCCATACACCATTACAAACCAAAACAGTATGTAGGCAGGTTGGTTTTACCTGTGGAAGCCTGTAGGGGTATTAACCACCTCTCAGAGACATACATACCCTTCAGAAAGTATTCATATCCCTTGACTTATTCCACATTTTGTTGAGTTACAGCCTGAATTCAAAATTCATAAAATGTATTATTTTCTCACCCATCTACACACAATACCCTATAATGACTGGGGCTCCCGAGTGGCGTGGTGGTCTGAGGCACTGCATCTCAGTGCTAGAGGCGTCACTACAGACACCCTGGTTTGAATCCAGGCTGTATCACAACTGGCTGTGATTGGGAATCCCATAGGGCGGTGCACAATTGGCGCAGCATTGTCTGGGTTTGGCTGGCATAGGCCATCATTATAAATAAGAATTAGTTCTTAACTGACTTGCCTAGTGAAATAAAGATACACATTTATTGGAAATGAAATACAGAAATATGAAATTTACATAAGTATTCACACCCCTAGAATTTTTAAAAACTTTTTATTTATTTCACCTTAATTTAACCATGTAGGCTAGTTGAGAACAAGCTCTCTTTTACAACACCTTTGGCAGTGATTAAAGCTGTGAGTCTTTCTGGTTAAGTCTAAGAGCGTTGCACAATATTTGCACATAATTGTTTTATTCTTCAAGATCTGTCAAGTTGGTTGTTGATCATTACTTGACATGCATGTTAAATTGTTGCCTATCACGTATCAGGTAAGACCCAAATGCAGACTGTGTTGACGTAACAATGTTTATTACAGCAACAGGGGCAGGCAAACGACAGGTTAAGGCAGGCAGGGGTCGATAATCCGGAGTAGTGGGGCAAAGGTATAGGACGGCAGGCAGGCTCAGGTTCAGGTTCAGGTCAGGCAGAGGTCGGTAATCCAGAGTAGGGACACACGTACAGGACGGCGGGCAGGCTCAGGGTCAGGGGCAGGCAAAGTGGTCAGGTAGGCGGGCTCAGAGTCAGGACAGGCAAGGTTAAAAATGAGGAAGGTGAGAAAAAGAGATACTGGAGAAAAGCAGTAGCTGAGACAAAACGCTGGTTGACTTGACAAAGAAGACGAACTGGCAACAGACAAACAGAGAACACAGGTATAAGTACGCAGGGGATAATGGGGAAGATGGTTGACACCTGGGGGGGTGGAGACAAGCACAAAGACAGGTGAAACAAATCAGGGCGTGACAGTTGCAATAGATGTCACAGAATTCTTCCTGGGAAGGAGAGGCGGACCAAAACACAGCGTGGTTATTTTTATACATCTTTAATAAAGATGATAACTTGAACAATGTATAATACAAAATAAGAAAAGTGAAAAACCGAACCAGCCCTATCTGGTGCAACAAACACAAAGACAGGAACAATCACCCACAAACCCCAACACCAAACAGGCTACCTAAATATGGTTCCCAATCAGAGACAATGACTAACACCTGCCTCTGATTGAGAACCATATCAGGCCAAACACAGAAACAGACAAACTAGACACACAACATAGAATGCCCACTCAGATCACACCCTGACCAAACAAAACATAGAACATACAAAGCAAACTACTGTCAGGGTGTGACAATAGATTTTCAAGACGATTTATGTCAAAACCGCAACTAGGCCACTCGGGAACATTCAATGTGGTAAATTACATTTTAATGGCATCGGACCGAGGCTCTGCATCTGTCCTCGTGCTCCTAGACCTTAGTGCTGCTTTTGATACCATCGATCACCACATTCTTTTGGAGAGATTGGAAACCCAAATTGGTCTACACGGACAGGTTCTGGCCTGGTTTAGATCTTATCTGTCGGAAATATATCAGTTTGTCTCTGTGAATGGTTTGTCCTCTGACAAATCAACTGTAAATTTCGGTGTTCCTCAAGGTTCCGTTTTAGGACCACTATTGTTTTCACGATATATTTTACCTCTTGGGGATGTTATTCGAAAACATAATGTTAACTTTCACTGCTATGTGGATGACACACAGCTGTACATTTCAATTAAACATGGTGAAGCCTCAAAATTGCCCTTGCTAGAAGCATGTGTTTCAGACATAAGGAAGTGGATGGCTGCAAACTTTCTACTTTTAAACTCGGACAAAACAGAGATGCTTGTTCTAGGTCCCAAGAAACAAAGAGATCTTCTGTTGAATCTGACAATTAATCTTAATGGTTGTACAGTCGTCTCAAATAAAACTGTGAAGGACCTCGGCATTACTCTGGACCCTGATCTCTCTTTTGAAGAACATATCAAGACCATTTCAAGGACAGCTTTTTTCCATCTACGTAACATTGCAAAAATCAGAAACTTTCTGTCCAAAAATGATGCAGAAAAATGTATCCATGCTTTTGTCACTTCTAGGTTAGACAACTGCAATGCTCTACTTTCCGGCTACCCGGATAAAGCACTAAATAAACTTCAGTTAGTGCTAAATACGGCTGCTAGAATCCTGACTAGAACCAAAAAATTTGATCATATTACTCCAATGCTAGCCTCTGGCTTCCTGTCAAAGCAAGGGCTGATTTCAAGGTTTTACTGCTAACCTACAAAGCATTACATGGGCTTGCTCCTACCTATCTCTCTGATTTGGTCCTGCCGTACATACGTACGCTACGGTCACAAGACGCAGGCCTCCTAATTGTCCCTAGAATTTCTAAGCAAACAGCTGGAGGCAGGGCTTTTTCCTATAGAGCTCCATTTTTATGGAACGGTCTGCCTACCCATGTCAGAGACGCAAACTCGGTCTCAACCTTTAAGTCTTTACTGAAGACTCATCTCTTCAGTGGGTCATATGATTGAGTGTAGTCTGGCCCAGGAGTGGGAAGGTGAACGGAAAGGCTCTGGAGCAACGAACCGCCCTTGCTGTCTCTGCCTGGCCGGTTCCCCTCTTTCCACTGGGATTCTCTGCCTCTAACCCTATTACAGGGGCTGAGTCACTGGCTTGCTGGGGCTCTCTCATGCCGTCCCTTGAAGGGGTACGTCACCTGAGTGGGTTGATTCACTGATGTGGTCATCCTGTCTGGGTTGGCGCCCCCCCTTGGGTTGTGCCATGGCGGAGATCTTTGTGGGCTATACTCAGCCTTGTCTCAGGATGGTAAGTTGGTGGTTGAAGATATCCCTCTAGTGGTGTGGGGGCTGTGCTTTGGCAAAGTGGGTGGGGTTATATCCTTCCTGTTTGGCCCTGTCCGGGGGTGTCCTCGGATGGGGCCACAGTGTCTCCTGACCCCTCCTGTCTCAGCCTCCAATATTTATGCTGCAGTAGTTTATGTGTCGGGGGGCTAGGGTCAGTTTGTTATATCTGGAGTACTTCTCCTGTCCTATTCGGTGTCCTGTGTGAATCTAAGTGTGCGTTCTCTAATTCTCTCCTTCTCTCTTTCTTTCTCTCTCTCGGAGGACCTGAGCCCTAGGACCATGCCCCAGGACTACCTGACATGACGACTCCTTGCTGTCCCCAGTCCACCTGGCCATGCTGCTGTTCCAGTTTCAACTGACCTGAGCCCTAGGACCATGCCCCAGGACTACCTGACATGATGACTCCTTGCTGTCCCCAGTCCACCTGGCCATGCTGCTGCTCCAGTTTCAACTTCCACCTGACTGTGCTGCTGCTCCAGTTTCAACTGTTCTGCCTTATTATTATTCGACCATGCTGGTCATTTATGAACATTTGAACATCTTGGCCATGTTCTGTTATAATCTCCACCCGGCACAGCCAGAAGAGGACTGGCCACCCCACATAGCCTGGTTCCTCTCTAGGTTTCTTCCTAGGTTTTGGCCTTTCTAGGGAGTTTTTCCTAGCCACCGTGCTTCTACACCTGCATTGCTTGCTGTTTGGGGTTTTAGGCTGGGTTTCTGTACAGCACTTTGAGATATCAGCTGATGTACGAAGGGCTATATAAATACATTTGATTTGATTTTATGTGATTTGAATGTCATCTTGGTAAGCAACTCCAGTGTATATTTGGCCTTGTGTGTAGGGTATTGTCCTGCTGAAAGGTGCATTTGTCTCCTAGTGTCTGTTGGAAACCAGACTGAACTAGGTTTTCCTCTAGGATTTTGCCTGTGCTTAGCTCTATTCCATTTATTTTTATCTGAACAAACTCCCTAGTCATTGCTGATGACAAGCATATACATAACATGATGCAGCCACCACCATGCTTGAACATTTAATGTGTTGTACTCAGTGATATGCTGTGTTGGATTTGTCCCAAAGAGAATGCTTTGTATTCAGGATATAAAGTTTCTTTGCCACATTTTTGAAAATTTACTTTAGTGCCTTATTGCAAACATAATGCATGTTTGGGAATGTTTTTCTTCTGTACAGGCTTCCTTCTTTTCACTCTGTCATTTAGGTTAGGATTGTGGAGTAACTATCCTCAGTGTTCTCCATTCAATTCTGTAACTGTTTTTTTTACCTATCTTTTCGAGGCATTGGAAAACATATCTGGTCTTTGTGGTTGAATCTTTGGTTTAAATTCACTGCTCGACTGAAGGACCTTACAGATAGTTGTGTGGCGTACAGACGTGAGGTAGTCATTCAAAAATGATGTTGAACACTATTATTGCACACTGAGTGAGTCCATGCAACTTATTATGTGACTTGTTAAGCAAATTTGTACGCCTGAACTTATTTTGCCATAACAAAGGGGTTGAATACTTATTGACTCAAGACATTTCAGCATTTCATTTTGAATTACATTGAAAAAATGTCTAAAAACATAATTCCACTTTGACATTATGGTGTATTGTATGTAGGCCTGTGACACAGAATTTAGATTTAATCTATTTTAAATTCAGGCTGTAACACAACAAAATGTGGAAAAAGTCTGAAGGCACTGTACATGTTGTACATCAGCCTGTGAAGAGGTTGGCTGGCTGCCCGGCCACTGCCAGATTCATACGTCTCAGTATCTGACTTTGAACCAAATGGTCTGGACAGCCAGGCAGGTTGCTATTTAGTTGAGGCCATTGAGTAGTTGCATGATTTAACAATTTATTGTATACCTTTTTGATATGGATGATATTTGCCACATTCAGTTTGTAGAAAAACTTAGACAATATTATTTTCACAAGCTGCAAGCATATTTTGTTTACTTATTTGATGCCTTGTTTGCATTCCATTTTTACCAGTTTTATATCTGTAATGCTTTGTCTTTCACTTCTTTTCTTTGGTGTGAATCAATAAAACCTCTAACCTTGTAATTGACGCTAATCACATATAGTTTGCAGATAGAAGCTTATTTTGTAAACAAGCACTATTTATTTTTCAATTCAAACTGGTTAAACCATTTCCTGAGTGAACAAGTTGCTAACAACGTTAAACTTCCTGGCTTCAATTCCTGCAGGGAGCTTCACGTATACCAAAACAATGCTTGCACTCACTGTACTGTACGTGGCGTTAAGTAGCATATAGATATTGTGGGGATGTTTCAGTGCTTGTGGTGGCACGTATGGTAGGGTACACGTACCTTACTTGAACAGGCTTTGGTATTCCTGGTAATGGAAAATCGAATTAAGGCCCAACAGGTTTTACAAAGGCTTGAGCAAATTAGAGACTTGTTAGAGCATTGCAGGTGCCACTCTCTATGAGAGGGATTACACGAGGTGACTTCAGCCTAACAATGTTACGGTAAGCCTTCCACAGTGGGAGACGGTGAGAAACGTTGTGCATTCTCACCTGCCACACTTACCCCTTGTTTGCACAACATGGGCATCGGAGGCTTTAACATCTGTTAATGTAATAACACTGTTCAACATAATAACTTCTCTAAAAGTAATAACCTTTTTATTTGTAATTTAATAAAACCGGTGAAAGTAATAACTTGCAGGATAATGTCATCAACATTTTGAACAGATAATGTAATATATTAGTCTGCATAAGTTCTTATGTTATCCGGTGGCCATTACATTATCAGGTGAGTAACAGCCTTTAAAAAAAAAATTATTCAGTATTATTTCCCTGATTTTGATGCACCTACCGTCCTTCACCAATTACAAACACACACCATCATGACACAAGGCGAGACCCAGATGCAGACACAGGAGGCAGATGGTTGGAGTTTAAGATGTTTAATAATCCAAAAAGGAGTCGGCAAAAGAATGGTGAGGGACAGGCAAAAGGTCAAAACCAGTTCAGATGAGGTACAGAGTGGCAGACAGGCTCGAGGTCAAGGCAGGCAGAATGGTCAGGCAGGCGGGTACATTGTTCAGAACAGCCAAGGGTCAAAACCGTGAGGACTAGAAAAAGAAGAAAAGCAAAGGCAGGAGTACGGGAAAAAACACTGGTTAACTTGGAAGGTGAAACAGGTGAAGCAGTTCTGGGTGTGACACATACACCTATACACATACACCTATACACATACATTGACACTCATACTCAGAGACACACTCACAAGCACACGTTGAAATGTACACACATGCATGCTCATAGACAAACACACACGCACGCACACACACACACACGCACACACACACACAGAAACACACCTACTGATATATATGTACCCACATATACAGAGACTCAAGCATTACAAACACACACATGCGCACGCACTTACAAGCACACATTGGCACATGATAAAATTACACACACACATAATCAGGTAACAGATTAATTTTTTTCACAGTTCCAAACCCCATGGAAAACCAGACACACAACATGATGGGAGCAGCACAGTGTTAGCATTGCCCTTGTAGCAGTTTGGGGACAAAGTACTTGCTCATGGCCACAAAGGCAGTTGGGGATGGCACCTCAAAAATGTATGTAGGTGATGAGTAACCTTGTCTGAAACCTAAAGACCTGAGCTAATGCCTACGCTTAAGCTCAGCAGGTTATCACGGTCATATGGCCTGCAGGAGACCTTTGTTAGAAACTAGTCTGTCTCATTGATGCCGTGACCTAGATAGGTCTATGTGAGGAGAAGGTGAAATGTGTGGTGGAGTATAATGAAGGTAGTTCTGTAAAACATGCTAGTGTATTGAGTAACCTTTCTTGATACGTTAACCACATAGAGTCGATGTCCGCTCCCCAGCGGAAATCTACTGGAATTAGCATAATAAAAACATGTGAAAATGTGTCAGTTTAAGAGATTAGAGTGGCAGTCCAGTAACTGCCAGGTCGCCAGTTTGAATCCAAGGGCTGAAAAAATTGTGTAATTGACTGTGTTCAAACCTGAGCCACAAGACAGTGTTACCTTGCTGAACTAAGGGGCGTTATGAAGACTAGAGGTTAGACGGGCAGGACAGCAAACAGAGGGATGCTCGTTGATTTGCTGGGTCTGATGGGAAAATCGGGAGGATGTGATCCAGCAACTGAAGGGTTGTTGGTACTGTACATAATTCTAGATATCATATCCTGTCGTTGTGCCGATGAGAAAAGCACAACCACAAAAACAGTTCCAAGGTGAAATTTTTACCTTGGGAGGGCAAACGGAAGTCTTAAGGTCTCAAGCAAATTTACTCAACATGCGCACTTCACCAAACTACCAAACCTCCTCAGTTACACTTCACTCCCCTTTTGACAGTCCACTCCTAGCAGAAACCAATCTGGGCACAGATGGAGGTCTATCCCAGGTCTCCTGTGAACTACAAAGTCTCAAGCAAGGTTACTCATTATGATACACAGCCTGCTGTGTGTATGGTATTTCAGAGGCTGTGATAGCAAAAAGACAAGTTTTACTTGTGCAATGGCTAAAGTGAAGATGTGTTCAATTTGGACTTTTCAAAACTCCTTCCACTGATGTCATGACTGTAATGAATGCCTATCTATAATCAAGTAAAATGTTACCTGAGTGAGTATGTGCGTGTGTGTTTGTGCATTTAAGGGAGCACACTTTGCATACATTTTGGTATACAATGTATGCAGAACATTAGCCACTCATTCTGACCATTTCAAATAATGCATACCCCTTCATTAAAAAAACACATGGTAACTTGTAAATAGATTAATGAGATTAGTGTCTTGTGTGGCTTAATTGGTAGAGCATGGCACTAAAGTTGACTTTATTAAGTTCCCATTAGATTTAGCAGTAGAGGAAGAGTGGTCTGAGGGTAACTATTTATGTTTTTTGTTATATGGTAGACAGATGTACAGTGGGGAGAACAAGTATTTGATACACTGCCAATTTTGCAGGTTTTCCTACTTCAAAGCATGTAGAGGTCTGTCATTTTTTATCATAGGTACAGTTCAACTGTGAGAGACGGAATCTAAAGCACAAATCCAGAAAATCACATTGTATGTTTTTTAAGTAATTAATTTGCATTTTATTGCATGACATAAGTATCAGAGAATCAGAGAATCAGAACTTAATATTTGGTATAGAAACCTAAAGTTTCTAAACCTAAGTCACAAAAAGCACAAATGGAGATAAAATGAATCACTAACCTTTGATGATCTTCATCAGATGACACTCATAGGACTTCATGTTACACAATACATGTATGTTTTGTTCAGTAAAGTTCATATTTATATCTATAAATCTTATTTTACATTTACAATCTTATTTTACATTTTACATTGTGTTATGTTCAGTAGTTCCAAAACATACAGTGATATTGCAGAGAGCCACATGAATTCACAGAAATACTCATTATAAATGTTGATGAAAATTCAAGTGTTAACTTTAGATAGACTTCTCCTTAAAACCTTTCTAGGACACTCGTTCCGCTAGCGGAACCCCTCGACAACATTCCGCTGAAAAGGCGGAAACACACAGCCTTTTTCCCAGCCAAAGATAGAAGTCACAAATAACAAAAATAGAGATAAAATGAATCACTAACCTTTGATGATCTTCATCAGATGATACTCATAGGACATCATGTTACACAATACATGTATGTTTTGTTCGATAATGTGCATATTTATATCCAAAAATCTCAGTTTACATTGGAGCCATGTTCAGAAATGCAAATAACATAAATACTCATCATGTCACGCCCTGGTCTTAGTATTTTGTGTTTTCTTTATTATTTTCGTCAGGCCAGGGTGTGACATGGGTTTATTATGTGGTGTGTTTAGTCTTGTTTTTTTTGTAGGTATTGGGATTGTGGTATAGTGGGGTTTTCTAGAAAAGTCGTTCTCAATCAGAGGCAGGTGTTTATCGTTGTCTCTGATTGGGAACCATATTTAGGCAGCCATATTCTTTGAGTGTTTCGTGGGTGATTGTTCCTGTCTCTGTGTTAGTTTGCACCAGTATAGGCTCAGTCACTTTGGATTTCTTTTTTCCTTGTTTTGGAAGAGAACGTGAGCTGGGTGCGCCATTCTCCTTGCGGAGATGGTACAAAATCCATCAACACGGTCGGTCCCTGGGATTGGGCTGGCCAACACGATTCAGTTTGCTTGGAAGGAAAAGGAGTTGGAGCCTTTAGGACGGGAAACTTTTGGAAGGACAATCTTGATGGGGATTCTAAAGCTGACGGTGAAGGACGTGTTTTGCTTCCAAGGCAACTTGTTGGAGGGAGCATATGACGTGGCACTACATACAGAGGAGAAACACGATGATATCCTGAGAAGAGCAAGAGCAGTGGGAGGTGAGAGGCCGATGTGCCACTATGAAATAACAAGCCTGGCGAGGAACAACTTTAGGGTTGTAACTGTCAACATTTACAACCCATACGTTAAGGACGAAGAGGTGAGGGCCTTTCTGGGGAGATACATGGATAACGTCTCCTCAGCAAGGCACCTCAAAGACTCCCTTGGGTTTTGGAATGGGAGGAGAGGAGAGGCTTCCAGGCTCTCCTCAGGGAGGACCCAAAGGGACATGGTGGCTACCTCCATCCTCCTGCTATGTTCTCCCTGGGGGCTGACAGGGGGGTGTTGTTTTATGCACGTCAGCCCCCATTTTGCAGGAGCTGTATGGCCTATGGCCACATCTTCGCCTCGTGCAGCGCAAGAAAATGCAGATTTTGTGGATCTGGGGAGCACGCGGTGAAGGATTGTGACAAGCCTAAGGCGTGTCACGGGTGTGGCTCGTTAGCACACCTGTGGCGGGGGTGCCCGGCTCGTCAGAGGTCATGCACGTCTGTGGCTGGGGGGGGAGCAGGAGCGGGGGATGGGGGAAGAAGAGGAGGGGAAGGAAGCACGCCTCATGACCAGAGTACAGGTCCAGAGGGGAAGGCCGCAAGGAAGGAGGAGGAGCAAGAAGCGGCGGATGGAAGAGAGAAAGAAACGGAAGGAACGGGAGTATGAGAACCAGGAAAAGCGGCGGAAGAAGGCAACCGAGTGGAGGAGCATGAGAGAGAAGAAAGCGAGGGAGGGGTGGTGGAGAAGGAGACGGTGGAAGAGCAAGTGGAGTGGGGGGAAAGTGCCCTGGTGGAAGAGATGAGGGGTATGGTGGAGGAGCTGGCGGTGGGGAGGGTGGTATCTCTTCACTCCCGCCATCACCAAAGAAGAGAGTGAAGAGGAGGGTGCGATTGGCCGACAGTGAGAGAGAGGGGATGGCCAAGAGAGCGATGGGGGTGGGAGAAACCTCTGGTTTGCTGCTGGTTTCCCCAGGCCCTCAACTTCTGTTGGGTGGGGACACACCTAACAAGACCCAGGACTGGGTACAGGAGGAGGTGGGGAGTTTTTTGTTTGGGGACTCAGCCTCCCCTACTTTTTTCCAAACCAGCTGCAGCGCTGGGGAGGGGGAGGAGTGTGGGGGTAGACCCAGGGTGCAGGGCACCCCGGAGCCAAACACTATTCCTGCATCCTGGGTTGGTGAGATGGAGGAAGAGGGGGGGACGTCGGAAGTACGGATGGTGTTATCACCGGTAGATATGGAGCAGGGGAGCATCGGGTGAGTCTCCTGTTTTTGTTTTTTTCTGTCTGGGTTTAGTATTTGAGTGTATTACATGTTTTTATTTTATTCTTTCATGGGGTCTAATTTTACTTTTGTTAGTTTAGATGTATGGGGTTTAAGGGATTTTGTTAAGAGGAGGGCGTTTTTTAGTTATTTGGAGGGTGTGGGGTTTGATTTTTGTTTTTTACAGGAGGTTCACCTGAGGGTGGAGGGGATGTTAGTAGGTTTAAGAGGGAGTGGGACAAGGGGGAGTCGGTTTGGGGTATTGGGGGGGTGCACTCATCGGGGTAGGGATTTTGTGTGGGCACAGGGAGGTAAAAGTGGAGGGTTCTTTGTGGTGATGCAAGGGAGGGTTATAGGGGTGGATGTCACGATAAGGGATTGTAAATTTAGATTAGTGGTGGTGTATGGGCCACAGGTGGTGTCAGACAGGAGGGAGATGGTGGACTGTCTGGCGCCCCTGTGTGTCACAAATAGGAAATTAGTGATAGGGGGGATTTTAATACAGATTTAGCAATAGAGGGGGATAGCAGTGCAGGCGCCATCACCGGGCTAATGGCTTGCCATGGTCTGGTTGATGGTGGCCTGCACACTACTCCGAAAATGGCCGGTCCTACATGGCTCAACTCCAGGGGGGTTGCGCGGAGGCTCGACTATATTTTTGTACCCAGGTCTTTGGGTACGTTGTCTGGGCGGCTGTTGCCTGTTTTCTTTTCGGATCACGACGGGGTGCTCCTGCAGGTGGGGTCGCCAGTCTGCCTCTTTGGTAGGGGGTATTGGAAGTTAGATCAGGATGTGCTGGAGGAGCAGGCATTTGTTGATGGTTTTTTTTGTTTCTTTTGGAGGCTTGAAGGCCTCCGGTCCATGTGCGAGGGGGTGTTAGAGTGGTGGGAATTAGTTAAGGTGAGGATTAGGGCTTTTATAATAGGGTATTGCAAGAGGGAAAAAGGGAGGAGAGGAGGGAGGTGGATCGTACCCAAAGGTTAATTGAACTCGAGTACGAGGCAGGCAACCTCGGCGGGTCGTTTGACTGGGAAGGCGGAGCTCAGGGAGTTGCAGGAGCGGAAGGCTCGAGCTTTCCTGGAGGGTGCGCATAGTGGCTTTCTAGAACACAATGAGACTTGTTCTGCTATGTTCTTTAAGTCGGTTAGGGCCAGACAGAGTAGGAAGGTAACGTATGGCGTTAGGGAAGAAAATGGTAGTATAGTTAGAAAACGGGTGACAACTGATCATTTCCAAGGTTTATTTAAGGAAAGGGAAATAGATGTAGAGCAGGGAAATGTGTTTTTAGAACACTTGTCCAGGCGGTTGCCGGAGGACATTAGAGAAGTGATGGAGGCCCAGATCTCACTAGAAGAGGTTTTTTATTTATTTTAATTTTACCTTTATTTAACCAGGCAAGTCAGTTAAGAACACATTCTTATTTTCAATGACGGCCTGGGAACAGTGGGATAACTACCTGTTCAGGGGCAGAACGACAGATTTGTACCTTGTCAGCTCGGGGGTTTGAACTTCCTTCCGGTTACTAGTCCAACGCTCTAACCACTAGGCTACCCTGCCGCCCCGGAAGACTTTGAGAGTGCTCTTAGGAGGATGGGAAAAGAGAAGGTGCCTGGGATGGATGGGCTGCCGGCTGAGTTTTATCTCAAGTTTTGGGGTATACTTGGACCAGTGGTCCTCGAAGTCTTGAAGGCCATCCTTGAGACGGGGGTCCCGGGGGGATCAATGGCTGTTGGTGTGCTGTCACTTTTATATAATAAGGGGGAAGTAACAGACCTTGGCAACTGGCGGCCGTTGACCATGCTGTGCGTAGATTACAAGCTACTTGCAAAGGTTTTAGCAGACCGGTTGCGCACAGCCCTTCCCTATGTCGTCCATGAGGATCAGACGTGCGGGGTAGAGGGCCGCTCTATTAGATGGAACCTACAGTTAATGCGGCAGTGTAGCCTAGTGGTTAGAGCATTGGACTAGTAACCGAAAGGTTGCAAGTTCAAATCCCCGAGCTGACAAGGTACAAAATCTGCCGTTCTGCCCCTGAACAGGCAGTTAACCCACTGTTCCTAGGCCGTCATTGAAAATAAGAATTTGTTCTTAACTGACTTGCCTAGTAAAATAAAGGTAAAAAAAAACAAATCAGGGACTCCATCGCTTGGGTTGAAGACAGAGGCCTGCCTTTAATGGTAGCAGCGCTAGATCAGGCGAAAGCCTTTGATCGCGTGAATAGATCTTTTCTATTCAGAGTGTTAGGTCGATTAGGATTTGGGGAGAAGTTCATAGGATGGATTCGTACATTATATGTCAGAGCGGGGTGCGAGTTAGTGTAAATAGTCACTTGGGTGACGTTTTTGGCCTCTCGTCTGGGGTCAGGCAGGGGTGCCCACTCTCGGCTCTCCTCTTCGTTCTGTACATGGAGCCTCTGGGGGCTGCCATTAGGGCAGACACAGGGGTGGAAGGCTTGTTGATCCCTGGAAGTGGTGGGCTGCGTGTTAAGATGACGCAGTACGCCGACGACACTTCCTTGCTGCTGTGCAAGGACTCGTGCCTGACAAGGTCCCTTGCCATCATTGGGGATTTCACCCAAGCGTCAGGAGCAGTTCTGAACCATGCAAAGTCTTCCATTAAGTTTTTCGGAAGATGGCGCGGTAGAACGGATGTGCCCGGGGGGTTATCTCTCTGTGAGGGGGCCCTGAGGATTCTCGGGGTCCATTTTGAGTCCTCCGGCTCAGCGACGCTGAACTGGAACATGGGTATCACAGTGGTACAGAGGAAGCTAGCGATGTGGAAGGCTAGGTATTTGTCTTTTATGGGCAAGGTCCTGGTCCTAAAGGTGGATGTGTTGCCGTCTCTTTTGTATTTGGCGTACATCTACCCATTGCCGGCTTGTCTGAGGAGGCCTCTAGTGAGGCTTGTGTTTCAGTTCATGTGGGGTGGGAGGTAGGAGTGGGTCGCCAGGGCACGCATGCTCTGTCCCATCGGGGAGGGAGGTAGGGGGGTACCACATCTCCCCCTCAAGCTGGACGCAATTTTTGTTTCTTTCTTGTTAACGGAGCTTGCTCCAGTGATACACCCGTCCGGTTACCTCCTGCGGGTGTTCTTCTCGCATCAGGCGAGAAGAGTAATGGTGTGGTCTAACACGGGTCCTCGGGCGGAACAGCTGCCGTGGCACTTTGGCCATGCGGCCAAGTGGCTGCGTGCGCACCCTGAGGTTGAAGTTGCCCAAGTAGGTTTAGATCACAGGCACCTGTACGAGGAGGTCAGGCAGGCAGGTAGTCCGGCACCTGTAGTGGGCATCTCGGGAGTGGTCTGGGAGGGAGTGCAGGCGCGGGGCCTGGACAACAGGCTCAAGGACCTGAATTGGTTGAGCCTCCACAAGTGCTTAGTTTGGTGCAATCCCCCACCTGTCCAAGATCCTCTTGTGGCAGGGAGGAGACTGTGCGCCATGTCTTTTGGGACTGTGCCTTTGCCGGAGTAGTATGGGCTAGGGCACGGGTGTTGTTAGGTTTGGTAAGAGGGGATTTTGTATTGACGTGGGCCAGGTTAGAAAGAGGTGTAGGGAGAGCGAGAGGGACAGATAGGGACAGGTTTCTGCTCTGGCTTCTCATGAGTCTCTTTAAACAGGGGCTGTGGGAAGCCAGGCAGAACATGGTGAAGACAGGGAGAGATTGGGGGGTGGAAGGGATAGTGAGGAGGGTGGAAGGAGATTTGAGGGGGAGGATGAAGATGAAGTGGGGGCAGCATGCTGCCCGGGAGAGGTGGAAGGGGGGTTTAGGGCTGGGTGTCATTTAGATTTGTAAGGGGATAGATTAGGGATGGGGAGATAGGGAAAGGTAGTTTGTAGGATGACGGGGAGGGAAGATGCTCCACTGAGGTTTTGTTTGGGGTTTTGTTTAGTTAAATTAAAATGCCATTATTGGAGTATGAATGAAAATTATGAGTTGTAAAGAATGAATGGTATTGAATGTAATAAATTATAAAAAAATGTATTGGGGGGGGCTCACAGGGAGTATGGCTACGCCAGGTAGGAGACCTGCGCAAACTTCCTGTGCTTACCGGGGGGCTAGAGAGACCGGGCAGGCATCGTGTTATGCTGTGGAGTGCACGGTGTCTCCAGTGCGGGTGCATAGCCCGGTGCTGTACATACCAGCTCCTCGTATCGGCCGGGCTAGAGTGGGCATCGAGCCAGGTAAGGTTGTGCAGGCTCGGTGCTCAAGAGCTCCAGTGCGCCTGCACGGTCCGGTCTATCCAGTACCACCTCCACGCACCAGCCCTCCGGTGGCAGCTCCCCGCACCAGGCTTCCAGTGCGTGTCCTCGGCCCAGTTCCACCAGTGCCAGCATCACGCATCAGGCCTACAGTGCGCCTCGCCTGTCCAGCGCTGCCAGAGCCTTCCTCCTCTACAGCGCTGTCGGAGTCTCCTGCCTGTCCAGCGCTGCCGGAGCCTTCCTCCTTTACAGTGCTGCCGGAGTCTCCAGCCTGTTCAGCGCTGCCAGAGCTGTCAGTCTGCATGGAGCAGCCAGAGCTGCCAGTCTGCATGGAGCAGCCAGAGTTGCCAGTCTGCATGGAGCAGCCAGAGTTGCCAATCTGCATGGAGCAGCCAGAGCTGCCAGTCTGCATGGAGCAGCCAGAGCTGCCAGTCTGCATGGAGCAGCCAGAGCTGCTAGTCTGCATGGAGAATGCAGACTTTTGTTTGGGGTTTTGTTTAGTTAAATTAAAATGCCATTATTGGAGTATGAATGAAAATTATGAGTTGTAAAGAATGAATGGTATTGAATGTAATAAATTATAAAAAAATGTATTGGGGGGGGCTCACAGGGAGTATGGCTACGCCAGGTAGGAGACCTGCGCAAACTTCCTGTGCTTACCGGGGGGCTAGAGAGACCGGGCAGGCATCGTGTTATGCTGTGGAGTGCACGGTGTCTCCAGTGCGGGTGCATAGCCCGGTGCTGTACATACCAGCTCCTCGTATCGGCCGGGCTAGAGTGGGCATCGAGCCAGGTAAGGTTGTGCAGGCTCGGTGCTCAAGAGCTCCAGTGCGCCTGCACGGTCCGGTCTATCCAGTACCACCTCCACGCACCAGCCCTCCGGTGGCAGCTCCCCGCACCAGGCTTCCAGTGCGTGTCCTCGGCCCAGTTCCACCAGTGCCAGCATCACGCATCAGGCCTACAGTGCGCCTCGCCTGTCCAGCGCTGCCAGAGCCTTCCTCCTCTACAGCGCTGTCGGAGTCTCCTGCCTGTCCAGCGCTGCCGGAGCCTTCCTCCTTTACAGTGCTGCCGGAGTCTCCAGCCTGTTCAGCGCTGCCAGAGCTGTCAGTCTGCATGGAGCAGCCAGAGCTGCCAGTCTGCATGGAGCAGCCAGAGTTGCCAGTCTGCATGGAGCAGCCAGAGTTGCCAATCTGCATGGAGCAGCCAGAGCTGCCAGTCTGCATGGAGCAGCCAGAGCTGCCAGTCTGCATGGAGCAGCCAGAGCTGCTAGTCTGCATGGAGAAGCCAGAGCTGCCAGTCTGCATGGAGCAGCCAGAGCTGCCAGTCAGCATGGAGCAGCCAGAGCCGCCAGTCAGCATTGAGCAGCCAGAGCCGCCAGTCAGCCAGGATCTTCCAGATCCGCCAGTCAGCCAGGATCTGCCAGTCAGCCAGGATCTTCCAGATCCGCCAGTCAGCCAGGCTCCGCCAGTCAACCAGAATCTTCCAGATCCGCCAATCAGCCAGGATCCGCCAGGATCCGCCAGTCAGCCAGGATCCGCCAGTCAGCCAGGATCTGCCGGAACCGCCAGTCAGCCAGGATCTGCCAGAACCATCAGCCAGCCAGGATCTGCCAGAGCCAACTACCTGCCTGAGCTTCCTCTCAGTCCTGAGCTTCCCCTCAGTCCTGAGCTTCCCCTCAGTCTTGAGCTTCCCCTCAGTACTGAGCTTCCCCTCAGTCCCGAGCTTCCCCTCAGTCCCGAGCTACCCCTCAGTCCCGAGCTACCCCTCAGTCCCGAGCTACCCCTCAGTCCCGAGCTGCCCCTCAGTCCCGAGCTGCCCCTCAGTCCAGTGGGGCCCTTGGTGAGGGTTACTAGGCCAAGGTCGGCGGCGAGGGTCGCCAATCAAAGGACGCGATGCAAGTGGACTAAGACTTTGTTGGAGTGGGGTCCACGTCCCGCGCCAGAGCCGCCACCATGGACAGACGCCCACCCGGACCCTCCCCTATGGGTTTAGGTGTGCGGCCGGGAGTCAGCACCTTGGGGGGGGGGGGTTCTGTCACGCCCTGGTCTTAGTATTTTGTGTTTTCTTTATTATTTTGGTCAGGCCAGGGTGTGACATGGGTTTATTATGTGGTGTGTTTAGTCTTGGTTTTTTTTGTAGGCATTGGGATTGTGGTATAATGGGGTTTTCTAGAAAAGTCTATGGTTGCCGGAAGTGGTTCTCAATCAGAGGCAGGTGTTTATCGTTGTCTCTAATTGGGACCCATATTTAGGCAGCCATATTCTTTGAGTGTTTCGTGGGTGATTGTTCCTGTCTCTGTGTTAGTTTGCACCAGTATAGGCTGTTTCGGTTTTCGCGTTACGTTTCTTGTTTTGTATTATTCGTGTTCTTTCGTTATTAAACTTGTATCAAAATTACCACGCTGCATTTTGGTCCGATCCTTGCTACACCTCCTCTTCAGAGGAGGAGATAGAAGAAAACCGTAACACATCATAAACTTTGATGAAAGATACATGTTTTACATAGAATTAAAGATACACTTGTTCTTAATGCAACCGCTGTGTCAGATTTCAAAAAAACTTTACGGAAAAAGCATACCAAGCACTAATCTGAGACGGCGCTCAGATAGAAACAACATTTCTCTGCCATGAGTCAACAGAAATACGAAATGACATGATAAATATTTCCTTACCTTAGATGATCTTCATCAGAATGCACTCCCAGGAATCCTAGATCCATAATAAATTGTTGTTTTGTTTCGATAATGTCCATTATCTATGTCCGAGTAGCTACTTTTGTTAGCACATTTAGTACACATATCCAAACGCTCGTGCAGGTCCAGGTGAACTTCGGATGAAATGTTCCAAAAGTTATATTACAGGTCGAAGAAACTTGTTAAACTAAGTATAGAATCAATCTTTTGGATGTTTTTATCATAAATGTTCAATAATGTTCCAATAATTCCATTGTCTGTAGAAAAGCAATGGAACGAGAGATACCTCTCATGTGATATGCGCGTGACTGAGAATGAGGCTGCTGACAGACCCCTTAGTCAAACAGCTCCCATCCGGCCCCCCTTCACATGAGAAGCCTGAAACAATGTTCTAAAGACGGTTGACATCTAGTGGAAGCCTTAGGAAGTGCAACATAACCCATATCCCACTGTGAATTCGACAGGGGCTGAGTTAAAAAACTATAAACCTCTATTTGTTGAGCAAAATCAAAGCTGTAATGCATCCTGATGTCTTTGCTTGCTGGTTCAGTAGGGGCCCCCAGAGACAACTGCAGGTTTTGACAGGTTGTCTTGCAGTCAGCAATCGTCTTCTGGTAGACAGACAACTCACTCTGAACAAGCATGAGATGCTCCTCTTGCTTCTTCAGCTTGGTTTTCATGTCTTCACTGTATTCTACAATGTAGAAAGTAGTTCAAATAAAGAAAAACCCTTGAATGAGTTCCAAACTCTTGACTGGTACTGTATTTTCCATGAATGCATTTATTTTCTAGAGCTACATCTCAAATAATATATAAAACATATATAGCATATTATTACATATTCAGTCAATAAAATAATTGAAAGCCAAAAATTATCAAACCTAAATGATAATGTCCATCCTGACAACATGAGTGGAATTCATTAGAGCTTGAATTCTAGTCATTCAATTAATTTAAATGAGCTAAATGAGTAAAGATTCCACTGTGAACTTCATGTTGAGTGACAGCTTCACTTCCGTAGAGAGTGTGTGACAGACCAGGTTTACCTCATACTCTGGCCTCCATCCTGATAATTGGCTTTAGAGCCTGCCGTATTGTGTGTCAGGTAAGTCCTCCTGAATTCGCTTAGCAGTGTCACTGCTGCTATCAGCCAATAAAGACATAATCCTGTGCAAAGATATGTCTGCCCCAGCAAATGAATCAAACAATAGCAGAGGAATAAGGGAGACATAGGACGTAGGACGAAGTTTTAACAAAGTTTTAATAAACTCCAGGCGTTTACATTTGTTGGATGACATGAAAATAGAGCTCTTTGGCCACGCACACCAGTGGTGGGTTTGATGTCGAACTAAGGATGCATACGCAGAAAATAACCCCATACCTACTGTAAGGGGTAAATATTAAATGTTATCTGGCTATTTTGCTTCCACTGTTTCTGGGGCACTTGTTAATGTCAACGGCATCATGAATTTTACCCAGTGCCAGAACCTTTTAACCTAAAATATGGTTGCCTTTGCAAGGAGGCTGAGACTTTGCAGCAAGTGGATACTACAGCAAGACAAAAACCCAGAGCACACATCAAAATCCACAAGGAAATGGCCATCTCAGTCTCCAGACTTGAACTCCATTGAAAACCTGTGGTTTGAATTGAAGAGGGCAGTCTAAGCCCTTAGATTGCAATATCTACTAAGCTGACATGTGGAATTGTTTTAAGATGGTCATAAAATGTATTTTTTTGCCATTTGATTTTGAAATGTAGGACCCCTGAAGGCCAACATTTGTTTTTTATTTGGGGTGCTGAAAAATTTAATTTCGTCTTTACTGCTATAGCCCATAGAAACTTCAATAACACATTAATAAATGGCTAAACACAAAACAGTCCAAAAGAAAATTCATAAAAAATAAGGTTTTGAAGTGTCTGTCCTATACTTGAGAGATGTAAGAAAACTCAGGAAAGGTTTTACTTATTATTATAAGAAATGTTTAACCCATGTTAGGTCACGTTATTTTGGCACATTTTACCCACTATGCACTTTTTGCCATTTTTACAGCATGGTACTTGGTTACATTCAGCCAACTCCACAGAAGTTTTTGTACGTCATACAGCAGAACAACTGACGCCTTTGTTTGTGAGAGTCTCCCCTTTCGATATTGGTGACATATTAGTTTGTAGCTACAACGGTTTGGTCTGGACAGTAGAGAATTCAGAAGACTGCTGTAAAGCTTGTGGATGTTATAGAGCCAAACAACTGACACTGTCATATTCGTGAGAGGCTCCTCCTTTGAAATTGGTAAAATATTTGTTTGTAGCTCAAAGGTTCGGGTTTTACAGAAGATTTCGTGATGATTTTCTGGTCCATTTGCATTAAAAGGCACCTTTCACAAGCCCCATGTTATGGAATAGGCACACACTTTATATAGGTGGAAAAAGGGGAGCTATTCTATATTCAAAAGGATGTCACGGGTGCGTCAATCGACTCTGTTTTTTTTTTTGTGTAGACAAAAGATATCAAGGATCTGTAAAGATTCTGAAATCGAGGAATGGTCTAATGGTTGTCGTTGAGACTTGTGTTTTGCGGGTATTATTTAATGAAGCTGCCAGTTGAGGACTTGTGAGGCATCTGTTTCTCAAACTAGACACTCTAATGCACTTGTCCTCTTGCTCATTTGTGCACTTTCTATTCTGTTTAGAGCCTGTTTGCGCTGTTCTGTGAAGGGAGTAGTACACAGCGTTGTACAGAACTTCAGTTTCTTGGAATAGAACAGCCTTCAGTTCTCAGAACAAGAATAAACGGACAAGTTTCAGAAGAAAGGTCTTTGTTTCTGGTCATTTTGAGCCTTTAATCAAACCCACAAATGTTGATGCTCTAGATACTCAACTAGTCTAAAGAAGGCCAGTTTTATTGCTTCTTTAATCAGCACCACACTTTTCAGCTGTGCTAACATAATTGCAAAGTGGTTTTCTAATGAATAATTAGCCTTTCAAAATCATAAACTTGGATTAGCTAACATAACGTGCCATTGGAACACAGGAGTGATGGTTGCTGATAATAGGCCTCTGTACGCCTATGTACATATTCCATAAAAAATCTGCCATTTCCAGCTACAATAGTCATTTACAACATTAACGATGTCTACACTGTATTTCTGATACATAAAAAAAAATGTTTTTCTTTCAAAACAAGGACATTTCTAAGTGACCTCAAACTTTTGAATGGTAGTGAATATACAGTACCAGTCAAGTTTGGACACACCTACTCATTCAAGGGGTTTTCTTTATTTTTACTAAGACATAATAGTGAAGACATCAAAATGATGAAATAACACATATGAAATGATGTAGTAACCAAAAAAGTGTGAAACAAATCAAAATATATTTGAGATTTGAGATTCTTCAATGTAGCCACCCTTTGCCTTGACATTCTCTCAACCAGCTTCACCTGGAATGCTTAATGAAACACTCTTGAAGGAGTACCCACATATGCTGAGCACTTGTTGGCTGCTTTTTCTTCACTCTTGTAACGGTTTTCTAGTGTCGAAGGAGAGGCGGACCAAAACGCAGCGTGGTTATTATTCATGGTTCTTTAATAAAGAAACTATACATGAATAGACCAACTAAACAAATGTGAAAAACCAAAACAGCCCTATCTGATGCAAACACAGAGACAGGAACAATCACCCACAAACCCCAACACCAAACAGGCTACCTAAATATGGTTCCCAATCAGAGACAATGACTAACACCTGCCTCTGATTGAGAACCATAACAGACCAAACACAGAAACAGACAAACTAGACACACAACGTAGAATGCCCACTCAGATCACACCCTGACCAAACAAAACATAGAAACATACAAAGCAAACTATGGTCAGGGTGTGACAACTCTGCGGTTCACCTCATCCCAAACTATCTCAATTGGGTTGAGGTTGGGTGATTGTGGAGGCTAGGTCATCTGATGCTGCGCTCCATAACTCTCCTTCTTGGTCAAATAGCCCTTACACAGCCTGGAGGTGTGTTGGGTCATTGTCCGGTTGAAAAACAAATGATAGTTCCACTAAACGCAAACCAGATGGGATGGCTTATCACTGCAGAATGCTATGGTAGGCATGCTTGTTAAGTGTGCCTTGAATTCTAAATAAATCACAAACAGTGTCTTAAGTGTGCCTTGAATTCTAAATAAATCACAAACAGTGTCACCAGCAATGCACCCCCACACCATCACACCTCCACCATGCTGCACAGTGGGAACCACACATGCGGAGATCATCCGTTCACCTACTCTGCATCTCACAAAAACACGGTGGTTGGAACCAAAAATCTCAAATTTGGACTCATCAGACCAAAGGACAGATTTTCACTGCTCTAATGTACATTGTTTGTGTTTCTTGGCCCAAGCAAGTCACTTCTTGTTATTTGTGTCCTTTAGTAGTGGTTTATTTGCAGCAATTCTCGCCCATGAAGGCCTGATTAACGCAGTCTCCTCTGAAAAGTTGATTATCGCTCACTCTGAACAAGCAGGAGATGCTGCTCTTGCTTCTTCAGCTTGGCTGATTTAACATCTAATGGCAGATTGGCATATCTGAAGACCTGATATTTGTTCCTTTGGCACTGCCAGCACAGGTCTGTCCTGGGCTTAGTGCTTGAGATGTAGGGCAGCAATTTTCGACAGATTCCTGATGGAAGACAGCCCGACTACACGTACCTCTGGAAAATTCAGAAATAATGTGATAAGCAATTCGATTGAAAGATCTCATTTCTGCCTCCCAGATTGCAGTTCCTATGGCTTCCAGTAGGTGTCAAAAGATTTTAGGCTTGTTTTTTTTTTTTAATTAAGAAGTATTTTTAGTCTTTCCAAGTTGAGCGCCATGGCAAAAGTAGTTGCACCCGTGAACATGGGCGCTCTTTGTTGTTTTCCTTTGCTATTGAACATAGTAATCTCCATCTGAAATATTATAATTTATTTAGATATTAGACAATATGAGGAGTAATAAAAAAACGTTGTTTGGCTAGTTTGGACGAACTTTGCTGGTAACTTTTTGGAATCCTTTGTATGCATGTTGAAGGACTGGATTAATTAATTCAATGGCACCAACTAAACTGTATTTTTGGGATATGAAGAAGGACTTTATCGAACAAAATGACCATTCATTGTGTAGCTGGGACCCTTGAGATTGCAAACAGAGGAAGATCTTCAAAGGTAAGTAATTTATTTTATCGCTATTTGTTATTTCGTGATGCCTGTGCTGGTTTGGAAAATATGCTAATGTGAGGTGCTGTCCTCAGACAATCCAATGCTATGCTTTCGCCGTACAGCCTTTTTGAAATCTGACAACGCAGATCGATTACCAAGATTCTAAGCTAAAGAATCATGTATGACACTTGTATTGTAATGAAAGTTTAATATTACGATTTTGTTTTTAGAATTTTGCGCGCTCCGATTTCACCGGATGTTGTCGAATTTCATCCCGCTAGAGAGATCTCCACTCTAAGAGATTTGAATTATAATCCACATAATAATTCAAATTTCCTGTTGCTAAAGGAATATTTTCCTGATGTAGTAAACTAGCTCAAATTAAGATCCTTGTCATGTTAGTCATATCGAGGAGACCAAGGCGCAGCGTACATACTTCTTTATTGAAGAAAGAACACAGAACAAACTATCAAAACAACAAAACGAACCGTGAAGCCAATATGCGTAGTGCAGACAGGCAACTTAACATAGACCAAGAACCCACAAACTACCCAAGGGATATGGCTACCTAAATATGGTCCCCAATCAGAGACAACAATAAACAGCTGCCTCTGATTGAGAACCAATTTAGGCTACCATGGACATATAAACACCTAGGTTTCCAAATACCCAGAGACATACAAAAACCCCTAGACAATACAAAAACTAAACAAACCACCCTTGTCACACCCTGACCTAACCAAAATAATAAAGAAAACAAAGATAACTAAGGTCAGGGCGTGACAATCCTACATCTGTAAGTGAGTCATTAGATAATTATTTTGCACTCCTGCGTCACTTTATACATTAAGTGCATTCAGAAAGTATTCAGACCCATTTACATTTTGTTACATTACAGCCTTATTCTAAAATTGATTAAATAAAAAATTAGCCTCATGTAACGGCGTTCGTCTGTTGAAGGAGAGTCGGACCGAAATGCAGCGTGGTGGTTACTCATGTCTTTTAATGAAGATATAGCGATACACAAAATAACTTAAATACAAAAACAACAAACGAAACGTGAAAACCTATACAGCCTGTCTGGTGCTAACTAACACAACGACAGGAACAATCACCCACAAAATACACAGTGAAACGCCGGCTACCTAAATATGGTTCCCAATCAGAGACCACGAGAATCACCTGACTCTGAGAACCGCCTCAGGCAGCCAAGCCTATGCTAGACACACCCCTAATCAGCCACAATCCCAATGCCTACAAAAAACCCAATACGACAACACAATAAGCCCATGTCACACCCTGGCCTGAACAAATAATTAAAGAAAACACAAAATACTAAGACCAAGGCGTGACAGAACCCCCCCCCCCCCCAAGGTGCGGACTCCCGGACGCACCTCAAAACCATAGGGAGGGTCCGGGTGGGCGTCTGTCCATGGTGGCGGCTCCGGCTCGGGACATGGACCCCGCTCCATTAATGTCATAGTTCCTCCCCTTCGCGTCCTGGGATAATCCACCCTCGCCGCCGACCATGGCCTAATAGTCCTCACCCAGAACCCCACTGGACTGAGGGGCAGCTCGTGGCTGAGGGGTAGCTCGTGGCTGAGGCAGCTCGGGACTGAGGGGAAGCTCGGGACTGAGGGGAAGCTCGGGACTGAGGGGCAGCTCGGGACTGAGGGGAAGCCCGGGACTGAGGGGAAGCCCGGGACTGAGGGGAAGCCTGGGACTGAGGGGAAGCCCGGGACTGAGGGGAAGCCCGGGACTGAGGGGAAGCCCGGGACTGAGGGGAAGCCCAGTACTGAGAGGAAGCCCAGTACTGAGATGAAGCTCAGGCAGGTAGTTGGCTCCGGCAGATCCTGGCTGGCTGGTGGATCTAGAAGAGTCTGGTTGACTGGCAGATCTGGAAGAATCTGGTTGACTGGCAGATCTGGAAGATCATGGCTGACTGGCAGATCTGGAAGAATCTGGTTGACTGGCAGATCTGGAAGAATCTGGTTGACTGACAGCTCTGGCTGCTCCATGCAAACTGACAGCTCAGGATGCTCCATGCAGACTGACAGCTCAGGCTGCTCCATGCAGTCTGGCAGCTCTATGCAGATTGACAGCTCAGGCTGCTCCATGCAGACTGACAGCTCAGGCTGTTCCATGCCAGGCTCTGGCTGCTCCATGCAGGCTGACAGCTCTGGCTGCTCCATGCAGGCTGACAGCTCTGGCTGCTCCATGCAGGCTGACAGCTCTGGCTGCTCCATGCAGGCTGACAGCTCTGGCTGCTCCATGCAGGCTGACAGCTCTGGCTGCTCCATGCAGGCTGACAGCTCTGGCTGCGCTGAACAGGCAGGAGGCTCCGGCAGCGCAGAAGAGGAGACAGGCTCTGGCTGCGCTGAACAGGCTGGAGGCTCCGGCAGTGCTGTAGAGGAGGAAGGCTCTGGCTGCGCTAAACAGGCGGGAGGCTCCGGCAGCGCAGGAGAGGAGAAAGGCTCTGGCTGCGCTAAACAGGCGGGAGGCTCCGGCAGCCCTGTAGAGGAGGAAGGCTCTGGCTGCGCTAAACAGGCGGGAGGCTCCGGCAGCGCTGGAGAGGAGAAAGGCTCTGGCTGCGCTAAACAGGCGGGAGACTCCAGCAGCGCAGGAGAGGAGGAAAGCGCTGGCTGCGCTGAACAGGCGAGGCGCACTGAAGGCCTGGTGCGTGGTGCTGGAACTGGTGGTACTGAACCGAGGACACGCACAGGAAGCCTGGTGCGGGGAGCTGCTACCGGAGGACTGGAGTGTGGAGGTGGCACAGGATGGGCTAGACCGTGAAGGCGAACTGGAGATCTTGAGAGCAGTGTTGGCACAGGACGTGCAAGGCTAGGGATGTGCACAGGAGGCCTGGTGCGTGAGGCTGGCACCAACTTCACCAGCCGACTAACACGCACCTCAGGACGCGTATGGAGCGCTAACCCAGGTGCCATCAAATCCCCAACACGTTCCGTCGGGCGAATTCCATGCAAAAAGCACCAACACAGCAACTCCCTCATTTCTCTCTCCTCCAATTTCCCCATTAACTCCTTCACAGTCTCTGTTTCGCTCACCTCCAACACCGGCTCTGGTTCTGGTCTCCTCCTTGGCTCCTCACGATAAACAGGGAGAGTTGGCTCAGGTCTGACTCCTGACTCTGCCACACTCTCCCTGAGCCCCCCCCCCAATACATTTTTTGGGCTGCTTTTCGGGTTTCCTTGCCAACCGTGTTCCCTCGTATCGTCGGCTCTTATCTCCGGCTGCCTCTGCTCTCCTAAGTGCCTCCACCTGTTCCCATGGGAGGCGATCTCTTCCGGCCAGTATTTCCTCCCAAGTGTAACAACCTTTGCCATCCAATATGTCTTCCCATGTCCATTCCTCCTTTCGCTTTTCCTGCTGTCGCTGCCTATTACCACGCCGCTCGGTCCGTGTGTGGTGGGTGATTCTGTTACGGCTTTCTAGTTGGTTACAGTTTGACGTTTTTTTCTTGAGTGGGTAGATTGATGAAAGTCAATTTTCAGGTCTCTCCGGAGATGCACGGTATGTGACAAAAGAGTTAAACAATGGTTTTCCATCAATAGAATCAATCTAGGGAGTAGTGATCTCATAAGATAATAGAATAGACACTCACTTCATGTTACACAATACATGCATGTTTTGTTTGATAAAGTTCATATTTAAATCAACAAATCTGAGTTTACATTGGCATATTAGATTCACTAGTTCCAAAAACATCCAGTGATTTTGCATAGCCACATCATTCAACAGAAATACTCATCATAAATGTAGATGATAATACAAGTTATACACGTGGAATTATAGATATACCTCTCCTTAATGCAACCGCTGTGTCAGATTTCAAAAAATCTTTACGGAAAAAGAAACGCATGCAATAATCTGAGACAGCGCTCAAAAGTAAAAACACCACAGCCGCAAAGATGGCGTCAACATAAACAAGAAATTACATGATAAATATTTCCTTACCTTTGATGATCTACATCGGAAAGCACTCCAGGAATCCCAGGTCCACAATAAATGTCCTCGAAAATGTCTGTTATTTATGTCCAAATACCTGGTATACATATCCAAACGCTAATTCTGGTCAGCGTTATAAAAAAACTTCAAAAAGTGATATTACCGGTCGAGGAAACATTTCAAACTAAGTACAGAATCAATCATTAGGATGTTTTTAACATATAGCTTCAATAAAGTTCCAACTGGAGTACTCCTTCTTGTCTTCGTGAGCAATGGAATGCAAGTGACTACCACGAGGAATAAACATGATCAGAAAATGGCTGACTGCCAGACACCTGACTGATTCTGCTTTCATTCACTCCCACAACATCATAGAAGTCTCATTGTAATTTATATTGATGGTTGACATCTATTTGAACCCCTAGGCAGTGCAACATCATTCATATCTCAAGGGGATTTCATTGTGGACTCTGGTGAATACATACAAGCTCAAATTTCTGACTTCCTGTTTTGATTTCAACTCAGGATTTTGCCTGCCAATATGAGTTCTGTTATACTCACAGACATCATTCAAACAGTTTTAGAAACTTTAGAGTGTTTTCTATCCAATACTAATAATAAAATGCATATACTATGCATATATATAAACTGAGACTGAGGAGCAGGCCGTTTACTTTAGGCACATTATTCATCCAAGCTACTCAATACTGCCCCCCAGCCATAAAAAAAAGTTAACAAGAAGTGTATCTTTCATTTGCTGTATTGGACTTGTTAATGTGTGAAAGTTTCATATTTCAAAAAAATATTTTTGAATTTCATGCGCTGCCTTTTCAGCGGAAGTCGAGGGGTTCCGCTAGCGGAACTTCTGCCCTAGAAAGGTTAATCCCAGTAAAAATTAGGATCACCACTTTATTTTAAGAATGTGAAATGTCAGAATAATAGTGGAGAGAATTATTTATTTCAGCTTTTATTTCTTTCATCACATTCCCAGCGGGTCCGATGTTTACATACACTCAATTAGTATTTGGTAGCATTGACTTTAAATTGTTTAATTTGGGTCAAAGATTTTGGGTAGCCTTCCACAAGCTTCCCACAATAAGTTCTGTGAATTTTGTCCCGTTCCTCCTGACAGAGCTGGTGTAACTGAGTCAGATTTGTAGGCCTCCTTGCTTGCACACGCTTTTTCAGTTCTGCCCACAAATGTTCTATAGGATTGAAGTCAGGGCTTTGTGATGGCCACTCCAATACCTTGACTTTGTTGTCCTTAAGCCATGTTGCCACAACTTTGGAAGTATGATTGGGATCATTGTCCATTTGGAAGAACCATTTGCGACCAAGCTTTAACTTCCTGAATGATGTCCTGAGATGTAGCTTCAATATATCCACATAAATGTCCTCCTCATGATGCCATCTATTTTGTGAAGTGCACCAGTCCCTCCTACAGCAGAGCACCCCCACAACATGATGCTGCCACCCCCGTGCTTCACGGTTCGGATGGTGTTCTTCGGCATGCAAGCATCCCCCTTTTTCCTCCAAACGTAATGATGGTCATTATGGCCAAACAGCTCTATTTTTGTTTCATCAGACCAGAGGACATTTCTCCAAAAAGTATGATCTTTGTCCCCATGTGCAGTTGCAGACCATAGTCTGGCTTTTTTATGTCGGTTTTGGAGCAGTAGCTTCTTCCTTGCTGAGCAGCCTTTCAGGTTATGTCGATATAGGGCTTTTTTTTACTGTGGATAGAGATACCTTTGTACCTGTTTCCTCCAGCATCTTCACAAGGTCCTTTGCTGTAGTTATGGGATTGATTTGCACTTTTCGCACCAAAGTATGTTCATCTCTAGGAGACAGAACGCGTCTCCTTCCTGAGCGGTATGACGGCTATGTGGTCCCATGGTGTTATACTTGTGTACTATTGTTTGTACAGATGAACGTGGTACCTTCACGAGTTTGGAAATTGGATGAACAAGACTTGTGGAGGTCTACAATTTTTTTTCGGAAGTCTTGGCTGATTTCCTTTGATTTTCCCATGATGTCAAGCAAAGAGGTACTGAGTTTGAAGATAGGCCTTGCTTAAAGGCACAGTCAACTTAGTGTATGTAAACTTCTGACCCACTGGAATTGTGATATAGTGAATTATAAGTGAAATAATCCGTCTGTAAACAATTGTTGGAAAAATTACTTGTGTCATGCACAAAGTAGATGTCTTAACCAACTTGACACAACTATAGTTTGTTAACCAGACATTTGTGGAGTGGTAGAAAAATGAGTTTTAATGACTCCAACCTAAGTGTATGTAAACTTCTGACTTCAACTGTAAGTAAGCATTTTACTGTAATGTCTACTGCACCTGTTGTATTTGGAGCATGTGACAAATACAATTTGATTTGATATTAGGGCCAATTGAATTTATTTTAATTGACTGATTTCCTTATATGAACTGTAATTCAGTAAAATCTTTGGAATTGTTGCATGTTGCGTTTATATTTTTGTTCAGTGTAAGTTTTGCTAAAGGGAGGGCCACCGTTTTTATTTCACAGAGTAACAATTTTCACCATGTAACCCTTTTTATAAATAACCTTTACTCCCTTGATCTATCCTCTGTTTTCTCCTATCACAGCCATTAAACTCTGTAACTATTTTAAAGTCACCATTGGCCTCATGGTGATATCCCTGAGTGGTTTGATTCCACTTTAGCAACTCATTTACGAAGGACCCTGTATCTTTGTAGTGACTGGTTGTATTAATACACCATCCAAAATGTAATGAATAACTTCACCATGCTCAAAGGGATATTCAGTGTCTGCTTTTTTGTTTTTTTACCCATCTACCAATAGGTGCCACTGGTCTTTGTGGTTGAATCTAAGTTCACTGCTCAACTGAAGGACCTTAATGAAAATTGTATGTGTGTGGTATAGAGATAATGTAGACATTCGAAATCATGTTAAACACTATTATTACACAAGGAGTGAGTCCATTCAACTTATGTAACTTGTTAAGCACATTTTTACTTCTGAACTTATTTAGTCTTGCTATAACAATAGGGCTGAATATGTATTGACTCAATACATTTTCAGATTATAATGTTTTATGAATATGTAAAAATGTGTAAAAACATAATTCTAGTATGGTATTATGGGGTTTTGTGTGTAGGCAAGTAACAACAAATCCCTATTTTATCCATTTTTAATTCAGTCTGTAACACAGTAAAATGTGGAAAAACTCAAGGTGTGTGAATACTTTCTTGAGGCACTGTGTACTGTCCATAAGCTATGAGCTACTGTGTTCATCTACAAACTATACATTTCCTTTGCCTGATGATTAGCAAGCAAAACAACAGCATAATCTAATTTCTTCTCGAATACTGCCAGGCATTGATGCAATCATGCAGCAGATTATATCCATGAACACAATAACAATTAATTTGCCATCTTGCCTAACTCTAAGGGGAGAGTGGGGTAAGTTGAACCAAAGGTGAGTCACCCTTCTTTTTATACACAAAATGTTGAATTTGACCAACTATTTAGGACGAGGTCATCATTTCATGGATTATGTAAAGGAAGCAACCACATAGAAAAAGTGGTAAGCAAATGATGTCCAAAAAACAGATTTTCACCAAGTCAAATAAATTTGTGTTAGAGGTTTCATGATTGTTTGCATCTAAACCAAAGCAGATCATTTTAAGATTGTTCTATATATCGGTTGGGGTCTCTATGAGCTTCAAAATTAGGTCCTAAACCTAGCATGGAAGTGCATACTAGTAGATGTGGGAGCTAATATAGTCACATTTTTGGCCTTCGGGTAAATTGCGCCATTGGCCATGGGGTAAGTGTTTTCATCCCAGCCATTATCGCTGAGATATGAGGTACTGTAGCAACAGGGCCTGGCCTACGTTATAAGTGTTTTAAAAATGTACAAAATGTTTGTTAGGTGTTAAACCTCTGTAACAAAGTTATTGTGATTGGGTTGAATTGTGTTTGGGAAATAAATATAGATATGGTTACAAAAAGGTAGTGATAATATTTAATTAAGTTGAGAAAGTTCTCGCGGCTAAAATACTGCCAAGAGACCAATGTTTTTGGACAAGCGATGTCTTCATAATTGTAATTTGTACATAAATCCTGATTATTTCCAGGGATACACAACATTATAAAATATATGTAGAAAACTGTGATTTTCCTAATGGAGTGATGCTGAATGCAAAAAAATGACTCAACTCTCCCCTTTACTACCCACTGGACATGAATGAAGGTAGGATTGGAAATCAGTTGTCAAATGAATATCACAACAACAAAGAAGTCTTTGTTATGCATGCATTTATTTATCTAGTACCACAATTGTTTGTTATTTATAAAATATTTACATTAAATGATGACACATGCCAGCAAAATAATTGCTATCCTCACAATAACATAAAAATACAATCTCGTGATCCAATCTGAACTACATTGACTGACACCGTGCAGAATGACGCAGTGTTAGTGAAGAGAGGTTTTGCGTAATATCTCGTGTTCCTTATGAACTGTAGAAACTAGGTTGGGTCTTATTGTTGAGCTTGCCTTTAGATGTTACCATCGTAAATTATAGCCCTCCAGTTGGGAAGTTGTCTCTTGACTGAGGTGAGAGTAAAGAGAACAATAAATTGTTTTTTTATTAGATGTCAATACACTGCCCTGATTCTGTCACAACCTGCAGTAAACTTAGAATAAAAACGGTTTACATCAGTTCATTTTAGGAATCTATGCAGCAAAATGCAGTTCTTGAGTTTGTTATGGAGTCCAATTGCTACGAGTAAATTAAATAATCAGCACATAATGTCCAATTCGTAGAAGTCTTCAAAAACAGTCCATGTATTGTACAGAATTAGACAAGGGTAGAAATCAGAGGGCAGGAAGTGCAGGATGAGGGAAAGTCACTATGCAGGTCCCACAGAAGAAACTTCTGTCTTGCTTGCTGACACAGACGTCTCATCTTCTTCTGCTTTCATCCCTACAGCAGCCAGCATGCAGCCACGGAACTGGGAGGGAAAATAATGAAAAGCAATGAGCATAACACATTAAACAAACAATATAATATGTTGCTGCTAGGTCAAACTCAAAGAGTAAGTAGAAAATGTAAAACATGTATAAAGAATGAAAAGTAATGAGCATGACAAGTCAAAATACATTTAACAAAAAATCTATTCTAATGCTGCTAGGTCAAACTCAGTGTTCCATGTAGAGAAAAAAAAAATGTCTGTTACCAACCTGTTTGTTCATCAGAACATAGATAATGGGGTTGAACAAAGCTGAGCTCTTGGAGAAGAAGGCAGGTATAGCCATGGACTGGGCACTGAAGGCAATTCCTTTGTTGAAGAAGATGTAGGCAGCAAGGCTGGCATAGGGGGTCCAGGCGATCATGAAACCACAAACCATCAGGACACACATACGTGTCACTTCTTTCTCAGCTTTCTGGGTAGATGCTGAGTCCTGCTGGGAAGCTGCAGCCTGAAAATTAAGATAATCAAGACATCAGAGTGAAGAACTATCCCCTACATTGTATACAATAACCACTATGTTGAACAGCTAGATAAATGTTGTTTGTGTAAAAAGCCGCTTACCGCCTTGACTGTGAGGACCAGGCTTCCATAAGTGAAGGCGATCATACAGACTGGGATGATGAAGTGGCAGGTAAACATGTAGATCACATATGATTCATTGTTGAAGCCTTCGGCTAAGGTGTAGTAGTCAGGTCCACATGAGCATTGCATGCCCTCTGGGATGTACCTAAGATAAATAGAAATACACAAAATGATCATTGTGTGTAAGTGAGTAGGATTGCTGGTGGATGGAGCATGACTTGAAAAGCATGTAAATAACATTTGATGTCACTTCAGAATTCCTACACTGGTTACAGCTTACCTGGACCAGCCAACAAGTGGGGGAGCAGCACAAGCCAGAGCAGCTATCCAGGTGAATGCAACACCAGCACCAGCGTGGGAGGAAGTGAACGTGAAGCTGCCCATGGGCTTGCAGACCACAATGTATCTCTCGACAGCCAGCACTACCAGAGACCACAGAGCAACCTCACCTGGGGAATAAAACCACAATCTGAAGTCATTTATTTCAAATCAAATTGATTTATTTCAGTTCTAACTTTGAGTACAGTACATTATTTTAAATTAGGTTAAACTGAATTAGATTCCCTTGTATTTGTTTTATTTCTTACCTCCAAGTGTAGCCATGAAGCCCTCAATAGCACAGCCCATTGGCCCAAAGATGAAGTAGCCGTTAAGAGCAGATGTGATGGTGATGGTGAATCCAAAGAGGACCATGATCATTCCAGCTGCAGCCAAGTTGACCAGGATGAAGTTAAGGGGTTGCCGGAGCTTCTTGTTTGTGGCTGTGACATACAGGGTCAGACCGTTGATGGGGAATCCAAAACAGATCAGGAAGAATACATAGACAGCAAGACAATAGTATTGCCATGGAGGCGCCAAGTAGTACTGTTGGTATAGAAAAGGACTCCTTACAAGCCCAGTCCTGTTTGACATGGGGATGTAGAAGTTGCTTCCTTCTGTGCCGTTTTGCATCTTCGCTCAGTGGATATCCAACGAATGCAAGAGAAAGACAAGCTGAGATCTGATCTGGCTGTCAACCTTGCCTGTGCTAGGTTGTCCAGGTAGGGGGGTTTATATCATTTTGGGTCCCTATGTCATTGGGTCTAAAATTGGCTAAATTGGCTTAGGAACTAATTTGTTAATTGATCTTAACCTCAGATAAAGGAAAGGGCTTATTGTGACTAAATAATCTAATTAAACTAATTAAAGAATAAAGATTATCACACTGACCTAGTTTTATTTACACCTGGTAGCAACTACAGTGCCTTCAGAAAGCATTCATACATAATAACTTATTCCACATTTTATTGTACAACAGACGGAATTCTAAATACATTACAAATATTTTTTTTCTCACCCATCCACACACAAGACCCCATAATGACAAAGTGAAAATAAGTTTTTTTTATATGTCTGCTAATTTATTGAAAATAAAATACAGAAATAGTTTGGGGTCACTTAGGAATGTCCTTGTTTTTGAAAGATAAGCAAATTTTCATCCATTAAAATAACATCAAATTGATAAGAAATATAGTGTAGATATTGTTTTTATGGAATATCTACTTAGGCGTACAGAGGCGCATCACTAGCAACCATCACTCCTGTGTTCCAATGACACATTGTGTTAGCTAATCCAAGTTTATCATTTTAAAAGGCTAATTGATCATTAGAAAACCCTTTAGCACGTATGTTAGCACAGCTGAAAACTGTTCTGCTGATTAAAGAAGCAATAAAACTGGCCTTCATTAAACTAGTTGAGTATCTGGAGCATCAGCATATGTGGGTTCGAATTGCAGGCTCAAAATGGCTAGAAACAAAGAACTTTCTTCTGAAACACATCAGTCTATTCTTGTTCTGAAAAATGAAAGCTATTCTTTGTGAGAAATTGCCAAGAAACTAAAAGATCTCGTACAACGCTGTGTACTACTCCCTTCACAGAACAGCGCAAACTGGCTTTAACCAGAATAGAAAGAGGAGAGGGAGTCCCTGGTGCACAACTGAGCAGGAGGACAAGTACATTAGTGTTTAGTTTCAGAAATAGATGCCTCACAAGTCCTCAACTTTCAGCTTCAATAAATAGTACCCGCAAAACACCAGTCTCAACGTCAACCGTGAAGATGCAACTCCGGGATGCTGGCCTAGGCAGAGTTCCTCTGTCCAGTGGCTTTGTTATTTTGCCCATCATAATATTTTATTTTTATTGGCCAGTCTTAGATATGGCTTTTTCTTGCAACTCTGCCTACAAGGCCAGCATCCCGGAGTCGCCTCTTCACTGGGTGTCCAGGGTGTCAACCCTTTCAAAGCATTTCATGGCTACAAATGTGAGTACTACAGGGTGATAGTCATTTAGACAGGTTACCTTGGCATTGTTGGGAACAATAGTTATGTTTGAAACATGTAGGTATTACAGACTGTATCAGGGAGAGTTTGAAAATGTAATCTAAGACACCTGCCAGCTGGTCAGTGCATACTCTGATTACGTGTCCTTATAATTTGTCTGGCCCTGCGGCCTTGTGAATGTTAACCTGTTTAAAAGTCTTACTCACATCGGCTACAGAGAGCGTGATCAAACAGTCGTCCGGAACAGCTGGTGCTCTCACCCATGGTTCAGCATTGCTTGCCTCAAATCAAGCATATAAGGCATTTAGCTTGTCTGGTAGGCTCCTGTCACTGGGCAGCTCATGGCTGGGCTTCCATTTGTAATCCGTGATAGTTCGCATGCCCTGCCATAATCAATAATGAGTGTCAGATACGGTTTAGTAGGATTCTATTTTCATCCTGTTTTGATGCTTTGCCTGTTTGATGGTTGTCGGAGGGCGTAGTGGGATTTCTTATAAGCGTAAGGGTTAGTGTCCCGCTCCTTGAAAGTGGCAGCTCTAGCCTTTAGCTCAGTATGGATGTTTCCTGTAATCCATGGCTTCTGGTTGGAATATGTACATACGTTCACTGTGGGGGTGACATCATAGATGCACTTATTAATGAAGCCGTGACGGATGTGGTAAACTCCTCAATGCCATCGGATGAATCCCGGAACATATTCCAGTCTGTGCTTGCAAAACAGTCCTGTGGTTTAGCATCCACAACATCGGACCACTTCCGAATTGAGTGTGTCACTGGTACTTCCTGTTGAGTGTTTGCTTGTAAATAACAATCAGGAGACTAGAGTTTTGGTAAGATTTACAAAATGGAGGACTAGGGAGAGCTTTGTTCATCATCTGTGTGTGGAGCAAAGGTGATCTAGAGGTTTTTTCCCCCTTCTAGTTGCACAGGTGAAATGCTGGTAGAAATTTGTCAGAAGGATTTCAGTTTTCCTGCATTAAAATCACTAGGAGCGCTGGCTCTGGATGAGCATTTTCTTGTTGGCTTAGTGCCAGCATCAGTTTGTGGTGGTAAATAGACAGCTTCAAAAAATATAGATGAAATCTCTCTTAGTAAATGGTATGGTCTACAGCTTATAATGAGGTATTCTAACTCAGGCGAGCAGAACCTCGAGACTTCCTTAATATTAGAGATCAGACACCAGCTGGTAGCTATAAAATAGAGTCGCACACTATAATAAACTCCCAATAATTTATTGGATGAAACGCCAACGTTTCAGCATCACTGTGCCTTCTTCAGGGTAATGTCTTGAATGCTTGGACCAGCTTATGTAGACAAACCATGCAATTAGCTGTTGTTAACAAAGAGACACACAGCCCTGCCCTTGCATTTCCGAAACACTGCTGTTCTATCCTGCCTATGTATCAAAAAAACAGAGATTTATATGAACTATGTCCTCGTTTAGCCACGACTCTGTGAATCATAGGATATTAGTTATTCAGGTCCAATTGAACGGAGCTTGTCTAGTTTGTTTTACAGTGATTGCGAATTTGCCAATAGAACAGAGGGTAGAGGCAGTTTACAGTGCCTTCAAAAAGTATTCACACCCCTTGACTTTTTTCACATTTTGTTGTGTTACAGCCTGAATTTAAAATGGATTACATGTAGATGTGTTACTGGCCAACACACAATACTCCATATTGTCAAACTAGAATTATGTATTTAGACATTTTTTTTTATTAATAAAAAATGAAAAGCTGAAAATGTAGAGTCAATACATATATTCAAATCCATTTATGGCAATACTAAATAAGTTCAGTAATAAGAATTTGCTTAACGTCACATAATAAGCTGCATGGACTCACTCTGTGTGCAATAATAGTGTTAAATGACTACCTCATCTCTGATCCCTATGTCGAGCAGTGAATTTCAAACACAGTCAACCACAAAGACCAGAGAGATTTTCCAATGCCTTGCAAAGAAGGGCACCTATTGGTATATGGGTAAAAAAAAAAAAGCAGACATTGAATATCCCTTTGAGCATGGTGAAGTAATTGTTATTCCAAATGCTGTTACAGACTGAAATCAAATTGGATTAAATCCATTTTATTTATGATTATTTTTAACAATACAAACATCCCCTGCCAAGACCCACCTGCTCACACCCCCATCTCCAGCGCCTGTATCACTCTTCAGCCACATGGCCTCAAACTGCACCATTTTGTTTCTCTACATCGTCCACACATCTTTCAATATTTAAAAAATAAATAATTAGACCATTCCATTGTTTAAACGATGGAGGATTGGTTGATATCCCATTTTTAATTGTCATGTCTACTCCCGCTCCTCCCCTCCGGCGTTCGTTGTCGCCGGTTTACTAACCACAGGTCCTGGGAACCATCATTACAAGCACCTGGCTTTCATCATTACACACACCTGTGCTTCATCATTTAGCACACCTGGACTCCATTACCTCCCCTTTATCTGGCACTCCCAGGTGGCATTGTTTCTGTTTTTCATGTCTAGACGCTTCTCCTACGTTGTGTCGTTCATGTTATTTGTTATAGTAAATTTACCACCTGCTTCTTGACTCCCAGTGTCTATGTTACATTAAGTATACATTTTTTCAACAAGGTTGACGAGAAAAGTATGGTGCAACCCATTGGGTATCTCACTGCACCCTCATATGCCATGTCTTGAAATATTCAGACAGACGGATTAAAGTCAATTTACATTGTAATACTTCTGACAGGCAGCTTCTCCCATAACTTTTGGATTTCATAGCATTCCTAGGAGACATGGATTATTGCTAGTTTAACACTGAAGACATGATGTGCCTTTGTGGTGTAGAATTTGTGAATCTTACCATTAGTTTTTACTAGATTAAGTGTAAATTGTTAACTGTAATTTTGTTAGTTATGTTCCAACATTCCCTCCATCTTGTGCCGATATCAGTTATTTTAAGTCTTGTTTGATTGGATAGGCTCTCTGCAAGGTTTTGTATAATTTACCTATCATATGAATGTCCTTTTCTGACTCAAATAGGATTCATATAAGATTGCTCTGATGTCCAAAATATTTCAATTGGAAATGTATTGATATGAAACCTTTAATAAGCTGCATGTATTTTAAAATATCTCCATTGGTCAGTCCAAAATTCTGTCATAGAATTAGATGTATTTCCTATTACCAAGTCATTTATGTTACCAAGTCATTTTATGCCTTTAGTTTCCATATAGACCAATTTGTGACGCGATTCATATGTCGCATGTCACGACGTCACAGGAGAGCTGTTTGAACGTAAAACGTTTTTTGCACAATGCATGTGAACTTGTGAACTTCATGTGCCTTAATATCAAACTTGTATGCCATCTCTAAATACAAATAAAATTGTTAACTTACGAGCCTAGTTAGTTTAGTCACAGAAAAAGTGAGCATCCTTCCCGCTAGCCATGATTGGCTGAGATAATGAGTGGGCTGGACATGCTGAGAGATTGGATTGGTCTGCCATATAGCAGTCTGTCTATTGGAGCTGGATGCGAATGTGAAACGCTCTGAATTTACGAACGGACAATCTGACAGCACAGTTGCAGTCACCAACGCTCTGGATAACATAACAGCCTAACCAGCTCTACTAGGGCGAGTAATGTTCAGTGAGCTGTTCTCTCTCTTAGATGTCTGGAAGTAGCGGGCAAGTTAGTACAGAACACATGGATCAAACAGTAAAGAGGTGGGTGGGGCTAAGGCTTAAGGTGTGAACAATGCTGAATGGGTGTAGACAAAGAAGGAAATTCCAATAGTAGTACCAAAAGAGAGTTTAGAAGTTGATCAACCTTCAAAGCATAATTACTTTCCCATTGTTTCCTCAAATGCAATGCATGATATACCATTTTGTAGCTCTGAGTTTCTACTTTTATCCAATGTAAAAAACAGAAATGCAAATGTTGCTACATAAGACCGAATCCAGGTGGTGAGTCACATTTATTGGTGAATTATGAAAAGCTATCCAATGATTGTTCAATGTGGTTATGTTTTTAGGGAGTGATGTCGGATCTTGAAGAATATTTCATTTTCTTCTATATTGTTGTGTTCTAAACTATGAAGTTGTTAATGTTCTTTATCCTTAGAAAATAACCAAGTAAAAATATTCTGGGTATGAGCATGCACATCTTCAATATGTTCCCATTGTTCCTCTTTACTGCATTTAACTATATGTAACAAGTAAAAGCCCTGGGTATCGAGTTGATATTTTTCCATGTCTGGAAGGTTAAAACCACCCTCTGACTTGGAAAGATGTGATACTTTCCTTTTTATTCTATGAGTTGTATTTGCTCATGTCTGTTATGACCGAGTATACTTCTTTAAAGAATGTCTTCAGTGGAGTCATTGGTATTATCGAGAATAAATATAAACACAAGGGGAACCATGCCATTCTGAAGAGGTTTATTCTACCTGTAAGATTTATGGGAAGATTGTTCCATTTAATTAGATCTGCTTTCATATTGTTGAGTAATGGGATAACTTTATCTCCTAAATATTTGTATTTTGTTGTCAATTATTTAGCATCCTAAGTATTTGATATTTTTTGTGGTCCACTTAAAGGATTGCTATAGATCATGAGTTATGCAATTTATTTTTCTGAATTTGTATTTAACTAGGTAAGTCAGTTAAGAACAAATTCTTATTTACAATGACAGCCTTCACCAGCCAAACCCAGACAACGATGGGCCAATTGTGCGCCACCCTATAGCACTCCCAATCACAGCCGGTTGTTATACAACCTGGATTTGAACCAGGGTGCCTGTAGTGACACCTCTTGCAGTGAGATGCAGTGACTTAGACTGCTGCACCACTAGGGAGCCATTCGGGAGCCTATCCTTAATATTTAGTGGGTTTTTTTCATGTTCATTTTATATCCTGAGATTCTGAAAATATTGTTAACAAGTAGGGCATTGAGTATTCAATATTGGTCAGCAGTGGAGACTGCTGAGGGGAGGACGGCTCATAATAATGGCTGGAATGGAGTGAATGGTATAAAACACATGGAAACCATGTGGTTGATACCATTCCATTGACTCCATTCCAGCCATTATTATGCCACCTCAACTGTTGGTCAGTTATATCAGGGGGTCATCTGCTACGAAATTTTGTTAATATTCATGTTTACAATAATGACACTTGTTATGTTGGGTCCTGTCTAATTATTTCTGCAAGTGGTTCAATTGCCAGAGCAAACAGGTGGGAGGAGAGAAAACATCCCTGTCTTCTTCCCCTTTCTTTTTTTATTTTTGTTGTTGTTGTTGCTTTTACCCCTTTTTCATCCCAATGTTGTGGTATCCAATTGGTAGTTACAGTCTTGTCTCATCGCTACAACTCCCGTACGGACTCGGGAGAGGCAAAGGTTGAGAGCCGTGTGTCCTCCGAAACACAACCCAACCAAGCCGCACTGCTTCTTGACACAATGCCCACTTAACCCGAAAGCCAGCTGCACCGATGTGTCGGAGGAAACACCGTGCACCTGGCGACCGTGTCAGCTACAGGAGTCGCTAGTGCGCGATGGGACATGGACATCCCTGCCGGCCAAAACATCCCCTAACCGCTGGGCCAATTGTGGGTCTCCCGCCCCATGGTTCTCCCGGTCGCGACTGGCTGTGACAGAGCCTGGACTCTCTTCTTCCCCTTTCTGAAGCAATTGCATAAGATCGTGTACTGTTTGTGTATATTTTTGCTTTAAGACATTTATACTGAACAAAAATATAAACACAAGATACAACAATTTCAAAGATTGTTCATACAGTGCCTTGCGAAAGTATTCGGCCCCCTTGAACTTTGCGACCTTTTGCCACATTTCAGGCTTCAAACATAAAGATATAAAACGGTACTTTTTTGTGAAGAATCAACAACAAGTGGGACACATTCATGAAGTGGAACGACATTTATTGGATATTTCAAACTTTTTTAACAAATCAAAAACTGAAAAATTGGGCGTGCAAAATTATTCAGCCCCTTTACTTTCAGTGCAGCAAACTCTCTCCAGTAGTTCAGTGAGGATCTCTGAATGATCCAATGTTGACCTAAATGACTAATGATGATAAATACAATCCACCTGTGTGTAATCATGTCTCCGTATAAATGCACCTGCACTGTGATAGTCTCAGAGGTCCGTTAAAAGCGCAGAGAGCATCATGAAGAACAAGGAACACACCAGGCAGGTCCGAGATACTGTTGTGAAGAAGTTTAAAGCCAGATTTGGATACAAAAAGATTTCCCAAGCTTTAAACATCCCATGGAGCACTGTGCAAGCGATAATATTGAAATGGAAGGAGTATCAGACCACTGCAAATCTACCAAGACCTGGCCGTCCCTCTAAACTTTCAGCTCATACAAGGAGAAGACTGATCAGAGATGCAGCCAAGAGGCCCATGATCACTCTGGATGAACTGCAGAGATCTACAGCTGAGGTGGGAGACTCTGTCCATAGGACAACAATCAGTCGTATATTGCACAAATCTGGCCTTTATGGAAGAGTGGCAAGAAGAAAGCCATTTCTTAAAGATATCCATAAAAAGTGTCGTTTAAAGTTTGCCACAAGCCACCTGGGAGACACACCAAACATGTGGAAGAAGGTACTCTGGTCAGATTAAACCAAAATTGAACTTTTTTAGCAACAATGCAAAACGTTATGTTTTGCGTAAAAGCAACACAGCTCATCACCCTGAACACACCATCCCCACTGTCAAACATGGTGGTGGCAGCATCATGGTTTGGGCCTGCTTGTCTTCAGCAGGGACAGGGAAGATGGTTCAAATTGATGGGAAGATGGATGGAGCCAAATACAGGACCATTCTGGAAGAAAACCTGATGGAGTCTGCAAAAGACCTGAGACTGGGATGGAGATTTGTCTTCCAACAAGACAATGATCCAAAACATAAAGCAAAATCTACAATGGAATGGTTCAAAAATATCCAGGTGTTAGAATGGCCAAGTCAAAGTCCAGACCTGAATCCAATCGAGAATCTGTGGAAAGAACTGAAAACTGCTGTTCACAAATGCTCTCCATCCAACCTCACTGAGCTCGAGCTGTTTTGCAAGGAGGAATGGGAAAAAATTGATAGAGACATACCCCAAGCGACTTACAGCTGCAATCGCAGCAAAAGGTGGCGCTACAAAGTATTAACTTATGGGGGCTGAATAATTTTGCACGCCCAATTTTTCAGTTTTTGATTTGTTAAAAAAGTTTGAAATATCCAATAAATGTCGTTCCACTTCATGATTGTGTCCCACTTGTTGTTGATTCTTCACAAAAAAATACAGTTTTATATCTTTATGTTTGAAGCCTGAAATGTGGCAAAGGTCGCAAAGTTCAAGGGGGCCGAATACTTTCGCAAGGCACTGTATAAGGTAATCTGTCTTTAGGCCCTAATCTATGGATTTCACATGACTGGGAATACAGATATGCTTCTGTTGGTCACAGATACCTTAAAGAAAAAGGTAGGGGCGTGGATCTGAAAACCAGTCGTTGGCTGTGTTTCCAAAAAGACACACCCTCATCCACTTACCCTCGCCCTATGCCCTTGGGGGTATCGCCGCGGCCATATTTGTTGTTGGTCTAAATGATTAGCCAAGCAAGGAAAGTTTGCAACGTAAGCCCCTCAGCACTTGTTTTTAATGGAGTTTGCGAGTACACAATTATGTTCACTTCGTGGCCTGAAATGCCCCATAATTCAATTTGCAATGATTGTACATCCGCTAAGAAAGGTACGCCAAAACTTAAAACCTCACCGTAAATATGGAAAAGTCAACATACAAGTGTAAGTAAAAATGAATATAAATAAGTTTGAAATTGTGCTACTATTGCACAAACACGTCTCGTAAAAGTTATGATGTTTTTGTTTGGTTAGCTTTTGGAAATTGTAGAAATAAAAGCACCCGCAAGCTACCGGTGGCTGAAAACACAATTGTCGAGGGACGAACGAGTGACGAATTTTCGGGCAAGGGCAGTCCACTTAAAAATCATTCATTCCTCCTTCGCCCCTTGCCCTACTTGTGTACACTCGTCAGACGTCATGATACGTCATCAGAAGTGTCCACTTAATTTGAGGGCTGAGGGAAGAGGGTATGTCAGTGTTTGGAATGCAGCCAGTATCTGGTGTGACCACCATTTGCCTCATGCAGTGCGACACAGCTCCTTTGCATAGAGTTGATCAGGCTGTTGATTGTGGCCTGTAAAATGTTGTCCCACTGCTCTTCAATTGTTGTGCGAAGTTGCTGGATATTGGCGGGAACTGGAACACATCATACACGTCAGTCCAAATCATCCCAAACATGCTCAATGGGGGACATGTCTGGTGAGTATGCAGGCCATGGAAGAACTGGGACATTTTCAGCTTCCAGGAACTGTGTACAGATCCTTGCGACATGGGGCCGTGCATTGTGCAGGTGATGGTGGTGGGTGAATGGCATGGTAATGGGCCTCAGGATCTCGTCACGGGATCTCTGTGCATTCAAATTGCTATCGATAAAATGCAATTGGGTTTTTTGTCCACTACTTATGCCTGCCCATACCATAACACTACAGCCACCATTGGGCATACTGTTCACAACGTTGACATCAGCAAACCGCTCGCCCCCACAACGCCATGCCTGTGGTCTGCAGTTGTGAGGTCAGTTGGACGTACTGCCAATTTTTCTAAAACGATGTTGGAGATGGCTTATGGTGGAGAAATGAACATTACATTCTCTGGCAACAGCTCTGTTGGACAGTAGTGCAGTCAGGATGTCAGTTGCACGCTCCCTCAACTTGAGACATCTGTGGCATTGTGTTATGTGACAAAACTGTACATTTTACAGTGTCCTTTTAGTGTCCACAACACAAGGTGCACCTTTGTATTTGATCCTGCTGTTTAATCAAATTCTTGATATGCCACCCCTGTCAGGTGGATAGATTATCTTGGCAAAGGAGAAATGCTCACTAACAGTGATGTAAACCAATTTGGGCACAACATTTGATAGAAATAAAAATGTTGTGCATATGGAACATTTCTGAGATCTGTTATTTCAGCTCATGACCAAAAATGTACATGTTGCATTTATATTTTTGTTCAGTATAGTATGAAATGTTACGTTTTGTATTGTATGCATTCATTTGTGGTTGACCATCACCCATTTTGTATATGTTATGAATTACAATTCATACTATATGTTGTGAATTTGCAGAACGCACAATATGTAATAAATTTGCACAACATACAATATGTTACACATTTTTTAAACATATGCTATGTTATGGGTTAAGTTTAAGGTTAGGGTTAATGGAAGGGATAGCTAAAGAGGTTAAGGTTAGAGTCAGGGGAAGGGTTAGCTAACATGCAAAGTAGCTCAACAGATGTAAGTAGTTGAAAAGTTGCTAATTAGCTTAAATGCTAAAGTTGTCCGTGAAGAGATTCAAACTCACAAACCTTTGGATTGCTAGACATTTGTGTCACCCATCTACCAAGACCAACCACCCTACCCAAATCTTTGCCTTAAATAACCATCTGTCTTATGTAACCACACCAGAGTGTCATACTAATGTGAGTGTCCCGGATTTACGTTTACTTTGTTAAGTCTAGACTATGAGACCAGGCTGAGGCTACAGAATGCATGCATCCAATATATTTGGTCAGGAAATGTCCACATTATTCTCACATATTTTGGAATGTTATACAAATTCAAATATCAATGCATTGTCAAGGACCCCCCCCCCCCCCTCCCCACAAAAACAACAAAACATTTTTGTTAAAGTAGTAATTGGAAAGAAATTTGCATGTATTTTTTAAAGTTTGGGGGCGGGGGGCAGAGGGGTCCACATTGGGCCCTATAAGTACAATTATACAATAGGCCTATGTTTTTATATACAGTGCATTCGGAAATTATTCAGACCCCTTGACTTTTTCCACATTTTATAACGTTACAGCCTTATTCTCAAATTGATTAAATATATTTTTTTCCTCAACAGTCTACACATAATGACATAGCAAAAAATATTAAAAGTAAAAAACAGAAATACCTGATTTACAAATAAGTATTCCTTACATTTTCCCTGACACCCAAAAGTACCCGTTACATTTTGAATGCTTAGCAAGACAGGAAAATGGTCCAATTCATGCACTTATGAAGAAAACACAAATGCTTCATTTGTAAATTATGTCTCAGTGTTGGAGTGTGACCCTGGCTATCTGTAAGTAAGTAAAAAACAGGAGAATGGTGCTGTCTGATTTGCTTAATATAAGAAATTTATAGGAGTTCCCCTACAGGTTCAATTTGAAGAACCCCTAAAGGTTCTTCCAGAAACCTTTAATTTTTAGAATGTGGCTAAAAACGTTCATGTTAAGCCCTGTATTTATAAGTCAAACCCATTTAAATAGCCTAGCAATCACATGTTGCCCCTTTAAACTAAACTCCAAAATGTCATAGACTCATGAGAATAATTCTTAAGGGTAGGATGATATTTTTAACGTATTTAAGGACACAAATAGCTTAGAATGTTCTGAGCATCTGTAACCTTGCTTGTCCTTGAAGAGGATGGCAGGTGCAGAGTAGAGAGAGGGCTGCATTCCTGCGGGATGTCCACGAGATTTGCAGGTTAGTGATGTGCAGTTCACGAACTATTCGTTATTTTTGAACAAATCTTTTAACTGACTCGAGAGTCATGATTTGTTTTTTCAGAGTGCCTCGTTCACTTTAGTCAGTCATTTGATCTCCTGGACGCAATTAATTTTACATCAGGAGTAATACGCTCCTCCGGCACAGCGAGTCCGGATCACGACCAGCAACTGTTTGTGGGCAAGGAAAAATGTATCATGCTGCAGGCAGCATAGAGAAGAAAAATACATGTTTAAAACTGATAATTGATTACATGGTGCAATAAGGAATACAGTTAATGTATTATTGAATGTTACGATAGACACAACCAAAACATACACAGCCTCTGCTCAACAAACTCAAACTAGAGAACAAAATAATCTAGGGTGCTGCAGTTCGAGAACGATATTGTGGGTATCACTCTCGTGACAGTCAAGCAATGCATTCCGCCAAGAGTCGTTCACAATCTAGTCTGGTTGCAGCCACAACTCGACCTAGTTTCAAATGTATCAATAAATAATCGTATTTATATGCCTGGCAATTAACAAATGTACATTGTTTAAAGCACAGCTTTAAATGTCTCAATCACAAATGGCAGGTCCAATAAGCCCCCTATGGTGAACGACATGCGAACAGGAGACTTGTAGAATCATGACTCTTTCGAGTTTTCAGTTCCGAGTTTGCTCTGGATCGGTCTCCCTGCATCTTCATTTTCACAAAATATTGATTACACATTTATTTGTCTCTGCCTGCAAATCGTCCTCCTGAAAGGTATGCTATATCCTATATGCAACACCTAGCTCAAGAGAAAGTGCAAGTGTCTGCTCTCATTCTTGCTGCTTCAAGTTCAGTAGCCATACTTGCGAGATCAGGTTTGTGTGTGGTCTCAATTAAATAGAGTAGGTTAAATAAACCCCATGTGTGCATGGGCAGAGAAGCATGGGGCACTTATCTTTCCAAGAAAATGTCATTCTTAAATAAGATTAGGCTATAGTTTATTTCATTGCCTACAAATAAATATTGATCGCCCTTATTTGTCTGTCTGAAAATCATCCCACTCTTAAAAGGTAGGCTATAAAACATATCCAGAGAGGATGAGGTGAAGTGAGAGGGATAACTAAGCCCACAATCTGTTTTCTTCATCAGGTGGCAATTTAGATTTTATTTTCGCTCATCAAGCAATATTTTGTAGGGAGGTCAATGAGAGAGTGTCAAGATTGGTTAACAAAAAATTTTATGGCTTATTTTCAAGGAGTAGCTTTTTTGATATAATAGAAGTATTTGTAGTGGTTAGGTTGTTACCGGTGTACTGATGTAGATAGGACATGTGACATCCTGCCAACTTTGAGAAAAAACACTTTACTACCACAGCCACAAAGTCATAAAGCCTGCATATTTATGTTTTTTACAATTGATCTTCTTAAAATGGTATTTTAATCCTCAACCACACTGCTAGCCTTGTGCCGAACCCTAACCTTAAATCTAAACCAAAAAGCAATTTTTATTTTCAGGAATTTTTACAAACCTTTACAAATAAAGAAAAATGGTGTCTACTTTGAAGAATCTCAATATAAAATATATTTTGATTTGTTTAACATTTGTTTCGTCACTACATGTTTCCATATGTGTTATGTCATAGTGTTGATGTCTTCACTATTATTGTAAAATGTAGAAAACAGTAAAAATAAAGAAAAACCCTTGAATGAGTAGGTGTGCCCAATCTTTGACTGGTACTGTAGGTCAATCAAAATACTAATCCTAATACTGTGTTTGTGAATGATATCTGAGTGTTGGAGTGTGCCCATTTGACCATAGAAAATATTGTGCCATCTAGTTTGCTTAAAATATAAGGAATTTGATGTATAGTATTGTTTTTTACTTTTCACTTTTACTCAAGTATGACAATTGAGTACTTTTTCCACCACATACCTTGAGTAAATTTAAAATCATATACTTTTACTCAAGTAAGATTCTAGGCTACTGGGTGACTTTCACTTTTACTTGAGTCAATTTCTATGAAGGTATATTTAAGTATGTCTTATTTCTGGAAAAAGTAGACTTATTCATTCACTATAAAAAAAACATGTAAAAACGTAGATGCTGAGGATATATGTATTTTGCAAGCACCAACAAAAGTTGACAATCCCAAAATACACGCAAAAAAATGGAAACCATCTCCATAATTAATAACAGGCGAATCCACTGACACACAAGACCAATTATGGTCCTCATATTTTGTAGGAATGCTGAGTGAAGACTTTAAAGTTGTTCTGGCTGATAGTGTATTTACAGGCAGTGAACTATCAACAGTGTCAGAATATCATCCTGAGTACCTGTGCTTTTACGCACGCTTTGTGGAGGTGGAGAAGCTATCTCTCCAAATACTGCATCTTAACAGAGTTGGAGAAGCCATAGATTTTCAAGCCGATTTAAGTCAAAACTGTAACTAGGCCACTCGGGAACATTCAATGTCATCTTGGTAAGCAACTCCAGTGTATATTTGGTCTTTTGTAGAAGGGTATTGTCCTGCTGAAAGTTGAATTTGTCTCCCAGTGTCTGTTGGAAACCAGACTGATCTAGGCTTGCCTGAGATTTTGCCTGTGCCTAGCTCTATTCTGTTTCTTTTTGTCCTAAAAAAACTTCCTAGTCCTTGCTGATGCAGCCACCACCATGCTTGAAAATAAGACGAGTGATACTCAGTGATGTGCTGTGTTGGATTTGTATCAGTTTTAGTTTTGTGCCTTATTTCAAACAGGATACATGCTTTGAAATGTTTTTATTCTGTACAGGCTTCCTTCTTTTCACTCTGTCATATTGTGGAGTAACTACAATGTTGTTGATTCATCCTTAGTTTTCTCATAACAAAACCATTAAACTCCGTAACTGTTTTAAAATCAACGTTGGCCTCATAGTGAAATCCCTGAGCAGTTTCCTTCCTCTCCGGTAACTGAGTTAGGAAGGACACTATCTTTGTAGTGACTGGATGTATTGATACACCATCCAAAGCCAAATTAATAACTTCACCATGCTCAAACGAATATTCAGCGTCTGCCTTTAAAAAAAAAAATATATATATATATATATATATATATATTTAGACATCTACCAATCGATACCCTTCTTTGCGAGGCATTGAAAAACTTCCCTGATCTTTGTGATTGAATCTATGGTTGAAATTCACTACTCGATTGAGGGACTACAGAAATTGTATGTGTCGGGTAGAGAGATTTAAAACATTATGATAACTACTATTATCAAACAGAATGAGTCCACTTCTTATGTGATTTGTTATTATTAAGTACAGTTTTACTCCTGAACTTATTTAGGCTTGCCGTAACAAGCGGTTGAATATTTATTGACTCAAGACATTCAGCTTAGAATTGTTAATTAATTCTGAAACGGTTCTACAAACAAAATTCCACTTTGACATTATTGGTTATTGTGTGTAGATCCGTGAGTAAAAGGGGTGTGAATACTTTCTGAATGCACTGTATGAATTTGAGGGTGGTTATGTTTCTCCAGCCCCATCCCTCAGCTTTATAGCAAATCAGTGACAGGACAGATTTTTGTCTGAAAAAGAATTAAACAAGTTTAGGATTGTGGCTTTAAAACTATCATGTCAAACTCATGAACTGTCATTCTTTACATTCGTAGCTTTGACTTTAAGATTGGTTGCATTATTCCAGCTGCCCCTTTGCTGAGACTCAAACTTCATGTTGTGACATTAAATTGACAATTTGTTATCCTTATGTTTTGTTTTGACGATTTCAGGTGGAGAGATGGACAAAGTTGTATCCACAAGAAAGGTCTTGCAGACCTTGAAAAATGAATTATGAATATATTCACATCCAATAAAAAGCATTCCATACCTTTTATCTGATTAGAATGGAACTCATAATCATTATTAGGCATACAGTAATTGGAAAGAACAGGGACGAGAGAACAACTTTGGTCAGAAATTGCTTGTCGTATTGTAAGCATGGTGGGACATCAATCAAGACCGTTGCTTAACCAACATACAGTGTATTCGGAAAGTATTCAGACCCTTTGACTTTTTCCACATTTTGTTACTTTACAGCTTTATTCTGAAATTGATTAAATAGTTTTTTGCCCTCATCAATCTACACACAATACCCCAGATGGCACCGACAGAAAACTATGCAATTATTAGTTTTTAATGTATTGTTTCTTACATCGTTAGCCCAGAAAATCTAAAGTGTTATTACATAAACCTGAGAAGAACTATTGGATATAAAAGTGATGTCAACTTATAATCATTACGACCAGGAATACGTCTTTCCCAAAGCGGATCCTTTGTTCGGACATGCAATCTTATCCCAGAGGCCGACCCAAAACAACGGGGTCGCCGTGGGGGAGGCAGACGGAGCGGCCTACTGGTCAGACTCAGATGGCGAGCACACCATCCACCACTTCCGAGCATATTACTCGCAAATGTCCAATCTCTAGATAACTAGGTGGACAAAATTTGGGCATGAGTTGCGTTCCAGAGAGACATCAGAGATTGTAACATTCTCTGTTTCCCAGAAACATGGCTCACTCAGGATATGTTGTCAGAGTCGGTACAGCCACCCGGTTTCTTCACGCATCGCTCTGACAGAAACAAATATCACTCTGGTAAGAAGAAGGGTGGGGGTGTATGCCTTATGATTAACGACTCATGGTGTAATCACAACAACATATAGGAACTCAAGTCCTTTTGTTCACCCGACCTAGAATTCCTTACTATCAAATGCCTACCGCATTATCTTCGAAGAGAATTCTCTTCGGTTATAGTCACAGCCATGTATATCCCCCCCAAGCAGATCCCTTGTCGGCCCTGAAAGAACTTCACTGGACTCTATGTAAACTGGAAACCATACATCCTGAGGCTCCATTATTGTAGCTGGAGATTTTAACAAAGCTAACCTAAGAACAATAATTCCCAAATTCTATCAGCATATCGAATGCGCGACAAGAGCTGGTAGCTTTCTGGATCATTGCTACTCGAACCTCCGTGATGAATACAAAGCCCTGCCCCGCCTAGCCTTCGGCAAATCTGACAATAACTCCATTTTGTTGCTCCCACAAACAGTACAGCTATTCCCGAGTCAATCAAACAAGCAAAGCATCAGAATAGAGACAAAGTAAAGTCGCAATTTAACGGCTCAAACACGAGGTGTGTGTAGCAGGGTCTACAGTCAACCACGGATTACAAAAAGAAAACCAGCCCCGTTCCAGCATCGACGTCTTACTCCCAGACAAATTAAACAACTTCGTTGCTCGCTTTGAGGACAATACAGTGCCACTGACACGGCCCACTACCAAAGACTGTGGGCTCTCCTTCTCCGTGGCCAATGTGAGTAAAACATTTAACCGTGTTACCCTCGCAAGGCTGCCAGCCCAGACGGCATCCCTAGACGCGTCCTCAGAGCATGCGCAGACCAGCTGGCTGGTGTGTTTACGGACACATTCAGCCAATCTCTATCCCAGTCTGTTGTCCTCACATGCTTCAAGATGGCCACCATTGTTCCTGTTCCCAAGAAAGCTAAGGTAACTGAACTAAATGACTATCGCCCCATTGCACTCACTTCTGTCATCATGAAGTGCTTTGAGAGACTAGTCAAGGACCATATCATCTCCACCCTACCTGAAATCCTAGACCTACACCAATTTGCTTACATTTAAGAATGATGGAGGCCACTGTGTTCTTGGGGACCTTCAATGCTGCAGAAATGCTTTGGTACCCTTCCCCATATCTGTGCCTTGACACAATCCTGTCTTGGAGCTCATGGCTTGGTTTTTGCTCTGACATGCACTGTCAACTGTGGGACCTTATATAGACAGGTGTGTGCCTTTACAAAATGTACCACAGGTAAATTTACTACAGGTGGACTCAATCAATTTGTAAAACATCTCAAGCATGATCAATGGAAAGAGGATGCCCCTGAGATTAATTTTGAGTCTCATATTAAAGGATCTGAATACTTATGTAAATATGTATTATTATTTTCAAACATTTATAAAAATCTGTTTTCGCTTTGTCATTATGGGGTATTGTGTGTAGATTGATGAGGAAAAAAATATTTAATACATTTCAGAATAAGGCTGTAACATAAGAAAATGTGGAAAAGGTCAAGGAGTCTGAATACTTTCCGAATGCTCTGTATACAGGGTGAAGATGAGTTCAGACCAGATCAACAGTGTGCCAGCATGGATCTCTGAGGGAAAGACATCAGCAGCAGAGGGCAACAGTGGGTGGAATCACAACAGTGGAAGGTGCATACCCAAAGGGCAGCAGTGAGTGGTGCGTACCCAAAGGGTAACAGTGAGTGGTAGACTCCAATGCATACTCCAGTATCAAAATCGTGAATGTGTGTTGAATGACTTTGTTATGAAAGAGCATGGCGCCATATTCTTGCATAATTCCACTCTGAATGGATACCTTAGTCCGCCTGTAATCTGCAGCCATGAAATAGGGATGAAGACATGCACTAGTATATACAAAAGTATGTGGACACCCCTTTAAATTCATGGATTCTGCTATTTCAGCCACACCTGTTGCTGACAGATGTATAAAATCGAGCATACTGTCATGCAATCTCCATAGACAAACATTGGCAATAGATTGGCCTTATTGAAGAGCTTAGTGACTTTAAATGGGGCACTGCATTGGATGCCACTATTCCAACAAGTCATTAGGTCAGCTGTTATTGTGAAGTGTAAACATCTAGGAGCAACAACGGCTTAGCCACAGTGGTAGGCCACACAAGCGCACAGAACGGGACCAAATCAAATCAAATCAAATTTATTTATATAGCCCTTCGTACATCAGCTGATATCTCAAAGTGCTGTACAGAAACTCAGCCTAAAACCCCAAACAGCAAGCAATGCAGGTGTAGAAGCACGGTGGCTAGGAAAAACTCCCTAGGAAGAAACCTAGAGAGGAACCAGGCTATGTGGGGTGGCCAGTCCTCTTCTGGCTGTGCCGGGTGGAGATTATAACAGAACATGGCCAAGATGTTCAAATGTTCATAAATGACCAGCATGGTCGTATAATAATAAGGCAGAACAGTTGAAACTGGAGCAGCAGCACGGTCAGATGGACTGGGGACAGCAAGGAGTCATCATGTCAGGTAGTCCTGGGGCATGGTCCTAGGGCTCAGGTCCTCCGAGAGAGAGAAAAAAAGAGAGAATTAGAGAGAGCATATGTGGGGTGGCCAGTCCTCTCCTGGCTGTGCCGGGTGGAGATTATAACAGAACATGGCCAAGATGTTCAAATGTTCATAAATGACCAGCATGTTCGAATAATAAGAAGGCAGAACAGTTGAAACTGGAGCAGCTGCACGGCCAGGTGGACTGGGGACAGCAAGGAGTCATCATGTCAGGTAATCCTGGGGCATGGTCCTAGGGCTCAGGTCCTCCGAGAGAGAGAAAGAAAGAGAGAAGGAGAGAATTAGAGAACGCACACTTAGATTCACACAGGACACCGAATAGGACAGGAGAAGTACTCCAGATATAACAAACTGACCCTAGCCCCCCGACACATAAACTACTGCAGCATAAATACTGGAGGCTGAGACAGGAGGGGTCAGGAGACACTGTGGACCCATCCGAGGACACCCCCGGACAGGGCCAAACCGGAAGGATATAACCCCACCCACTTTGCCAAAGCACAGCCCCCACACCACTAGAGGACCACCGAGTGTTGAAGTAAGTTGCACATGAAAATTGTCTGTCCTCGTTTGCAACATTCACTACCGAGTTCCAAATTGCCTCTGGAAGCAACGCCAGCACAATAACTGTTCGACGGGAGCTTCATGAAATGGGTTTGCATGACCGAGCAGCTACACACAAGATCACCATGTGCAATGCCAAGCGTTGACTGGAGTGGTGTAAAGCTCGCCGCCATTGGACTTTGGAGCAGTGGAAATGCATTCTCTGGCAGTCCAACAGATGAATCTGGGTTTGGCAGATACTAGGAGAACGCTACCTGCCCGAATGCATGGTGCCAAATGTAAAGTTTGGTGGGAGGAGGAATAATAGTCTGGAGCTGTTTTTCATAGTTCGGTCTAGGCCCCTTAGTTCCAGTAAGGGGAATTCTTAACGCTACAATATACAATGTCATTCTAGATGATTTTGTGCCTCCAACTTTGTGGCAAGAATTTGGGGGAAGGCCCTTTCCTGTTTCAGCAGGAAAGTGACGTCCATAGAGCAATGTTTTTTCAAGATCGGTGGTGAAGAACTTGACTGGCCTGCACAGAGCCTTGACCTCAACCCCATCAAACAACTTTGGAATGAATTGGAACACTGACTGCGAGCCAGGCCTAATCATCCAACATTAATGCCCAACCTCACTAATGCTCTTGATGTTTTCACTAATACCCATGATTTTGGAATGAGATGTTCGACAAGCAGGTGTCCACATACGTTTGGTCATGTAGTGTAAGTGAAAGGCTTTTGTAACAGTGTTTCTTTAATTTGCATTGGAATATTTGCATTAGTGAAATGTTGGAGAGATTCAGATGTTGACTCACATGTATTGTTACATTGACAAGTCCCTCACATCTGTTAGAATGGCATTGATGCTGTAAAATGGCTTGATTTGAAATAACCTGCAGTGACTGTTTTTTCCAGTAGCAATGCGCGGATGTTTCATGATCATTTTCAGCTTTAAGATCTACTGATTAGAAGTAGTGTATAGTTGTAGCTGATAAGATGTTTACTACATACTAGAATTTGTGAATTTGTGCTAATGAGATGTTATGATATTTGATGTGGATTGGAAATCAGTTGTCAAATGAAAATAATAACAGCAAAAAAGTAGTAGATTCATGCATGGATTTATTTATCTAGTACTATAATTTTTTGTTATTTATAAAATATATACAGGAAATGATGACAACAAAATAATTGCTAGCCTCACAATAACATAAAAATACAATCTCATGATACATCAAGACAAAAATGAGAGCTGTTCTGCAAGTCTGAGTTCCATCCATTTGTTACCACCTATGAGAGGCAAATTTCTGTTGCATTTGTTTGTTTTGGATGAGTATAAAATGCATGTCAAGTATATTTTCAACTACATTGAGTGACACAGTATGTGAGTGTATAGATTTGCCTTGTGAACTGGGTTGACTAGATTTTGTCTTATTGTTGAGCTCGGCTTAAGATTTCCTCATTGTCAATTATAGCCCTCCAAACTATCCAACGGACTGTCTGTCGACTCAGGTGAAATCATAGAGAACAAGAGATGGGTTCAGATGAATGTCAATACACTGCCCTGTTTTTGTCACTTCTGTGTTATCTGGAGTGACAGAGTCCAATCATTACAGCTCAAAACAGTATAATGTCCATTTGGTGAAAGTAGTGTCTTCAAAAGCAGTCCATATAGAGCATCAGACAAGGGTAGAAATCAGAGGGTGGGAAGTGCAGGATGAGGGAAAGTCTATGCAGGGCCCACAGAAGACACTTCTGTCTTGCTTGTTGACACAGAAGTTTCATCTTCTTCTGCTTTCATCCCTACAGCGGCCAGCATGCAGCCACGGAACTGGGAGGGAAAATAATGAAAAGCACTGAGCATAACACATTAAGCAAAGAATATATTACGTTGCTGCTAGGTCAAACTCAAAGACTAAGTAAAAAAGGTAATTTTTAAAATAATTTTCCCAACCTGTTTGTTCATCAACACATAGATAATGGGGTTGAACAAGGCTGAGCTCTTGGAGAAGAAGGCAGGTATAGCCATGGACTGGGCACTGAAGGCAATTCCTTTGTTGAAGAAGATATAGGCAGCGAGGGTGGCATAGGGGGTCCAGGCGATCATGAAACCACAAACCATCAGGATGCACATACGTGTCACTTCCTTCTCAGCTTTCTGGGTAGATGCTGAGTCCTGCTGGGAAGCTGCAGCCTGAGAATGAAGATAATCAAGACATCAGAGTGGAGAACTATCATTTTGTACTATGTACACTATGTGGAACAGCTAGATAAATGTTGTTTGTGTAATAAGTCACTTACCGCCTTGACTGTGAGGACAAGACTTCCATAAGTGAAGGCGATCAAACAGACTGGGATGATGAAGTGGCAGCTGAACATGTAGATCACATATGATTCATTGTTGAAGCCTTCGGCCAAGGTGTAGTAGTCAGGTCCACATGAGCATTGCATGCCCTCTGGGATGTACCTAAGATAAATAGAAATACACAAAATGATCATTGTGTGTAAGTGAGTAGGATTGCTGGTGGATGGAGCATGACTTGAAAAGCATGTAAATAACATTTGATGTCACTTCAGAATTCCTACACTGGTTACAGCTTACCTGGACCAGCCAAGCAGTGGGGGAGCAGCACAAGCCATAGCAGCTATCCAGGTGAATGCAACACCAGCACCAGCATGGGTGGAAGTGAACGTGAAGCTGCCCATGGGCTTGCAGACCACAATGTATCTCTCGACAGCCAGCACTACCAGAGACCACAGGGCAACCTCACCTGGAGAATGAAACCACAATTCAAAGTCAGTTACTTCAGTTCTAAATGGATTTAAATAACTTTTAGGACAGTCCTTTTAGTTCCAAATTGATTAACAATTACTTTGGATACAGTTTATCATTAATTTAAATCCGTTAAATCTAAAGTTGATTCTATAGGTTCTGTATTTTTGAAGATTTCTTACCTCCAAGTGTAGCCATGAAGCCCTCAATGGCACAGCCCAATGGTCCCCAGATGAAGTAACCATTGACAGCAGATGTGATGGTGATGGTGAATCCAAAGAGGACCATGATCATTCCAGCTGCAGCCAAGTTGACCAGGATGAAGTTAAGGGGTTGCCGGAGCTTCTTGTTTGTGGCTGTGACATACAGGGTCAGACCGTTGATGGGGAATCCAAAGCAGATCAGGAAGAACGTATAGACAGCAAGACAATAGTATTGCCATGGAGGCGCCAAGTAGTATTGTTGGTATAGAAAAGGACTCCTTACAAGCCCAGTCCGGTTGGACATGGGAATGTAGAAGTTGCTTCCTTCTGTGCCGTTCTGCATCTTTACTCAGTGGATGTCCAATGAATGCAAGAGAAAGGCAAGATGAGATCTGATCTGGCTGTGAACCTTTTGCCTATGCTAGGGTGTCCTGGCAGGGAGTTTTATACCCTTTTGGGGCCCTATGTCATTGGCTAAAATTGGCTGAATTAGCTTAGGCGGGGTTGTTACGAACTAATTCGTTAATTGATCTTATCCTCAGATATTAGGGAAGGGATTATAACACGTAATCACTGTGGATTTTGTCTAACTCATCAGGGAATAAAGATTATCACACTGACCTTGTTTAAACATTTGTTTTAATGTAAAACATGTTTTATTATTTTTTGTTTTTTATTACTAATGTAACTAATGTAACTAAGTAATGGATAGGTAGTCTATAGCTTCTGCTTGCACCCAGTTACCGTGTAAGCGTTTTTTCAGGACACGTATGTTTGAACAGTGTTCAAATGACTAAAACCAGACATTGAGTATGTAGTAAAAATATTGTTTTTTTTATAATATCATCTTTGAGAACTAGCAATCGCCAAAATAAAAACTAGACAGTCAGAGAGACATGAAAATTCCAAAAACAATGAATTTATCAGTTTTGATTTTGTTGTTATGTTTGAGCAAAAGAACACAGGATTAGCCATGGCAAAATGCATAGAAATGCAGGAAATTAGCTTTAAAATGGCAACATTTTCTCTCAGCTCCATCCAGAAATTACAGGAAATTGGCTTGCATTTTTTAAAATGTTTCTACTACGCCAAGATGCCTAATAAATATTAGAAAAGATCCAGCTGTGCCAAGGGACTGACAGTTCCTATTGCCACGCCCCTTGCTACGTCTCATGGCACGCCCACCACCTAAGCCCTTTTTTTTGGAAAAAGAGAGACATTTATGAGCATCTGGCAACCCCATTGTCTTAGGTTAGATAGCACAACAACTGTCTGCAATGATCTGGCTGAAATGGCTCCTGGCAACTGTCAGAAGCAGTGTATGTGAGCAGAGTTGAGCTGTTGGAAATCCCACTCAAGGCTCACGGAGCAGTGCTTGTGCACATCTCCAGCGCTCCTGGTTCTTTTCAACCGTTACACTAAAAACCACTCCTCGCTCTAAGGGAGCGAGGAGTGGCTTTTAATCACACCCATCTATTTTTGTGTCTAACTGGACCCACCATTAGGTTTTGAAGTATTGAAACCATATGATTTGAATGGCAATGGCTATAGCCTACAAATAAATAAATTGTGAAGCATTTGTGAGTGCAACACACTAGGATGGCAGGAATATGAACTACCCATCATTTAAACAACATTGTGTTGTACTAAATCATTATAGTTTATAAATTGCTCATATAGGCTGTGACATACTTAGATTTAAACATGAAACAAAAACATGCCTTATTAGGCTCAGTTGCCAGTGCCTTTTAATTCACTACTAGAAACACAAGTTTGGACAAAGTCTTTGGCTTCAGGCTCATACGATGGTGCCTGGAGATGAGGCAAGCAGCGGAGAATTCCCTTTCTGCACTTGCAGAGCCACTGGGGATGCAAAACACCCTTTGGGCCACTCTTGTCATGTCTTGTCATATTATGTCTTGTTCCTGTTCTTTCTCTTCACTCTGTCTCCCTCTGCTGGTCGTATTAGGTTACCTTCTCTTTCTCTCCTCCTCCAGCTGTTCCTCATCTCCTCTAACTACCTCGTTCACCCTTTTCCCACCTGTTCCCTTTTTTCCCTCTGATTAGGTCTCTATTTCTCTCTCTGTTCCTGCTTCTTTCTTTGTCAGATTCTCGTTTGAGTTTCTCATGCCAGAAACAAACTATCGTCTCGTTTGCTTCACCCTTGTCCTGTCGGAATCTGCCTGGCAAGTGCATCCTGTACTCTGCTAACTGTCTTATCGTTTGTACTGTGTCCAGTTCATCTGATGCTACGTGAGATCAGGTACCACTGTTCCTCTATGACCCGCGCCTACCCAGAGAGACCTGCAGCCTGTCGCCGCTAACCCAGCTATTCTCCTCTGCTGCTAAGAAGGGGGCTCTTTTGTAATTATCAGAAGGACTTTTTGTTTCATTTGTCGCCCTCTCTGCGGGTTGTCTATTTTCCCATTATCTACATCTGAAGAGGATCTATGTCTTCCCTGTGTTTACATTAAAGGACTCTGTTTTTGTTAAACCGCTTTTGGGTCCTCACTCAAGTGCACAACAACTCTTGCCAGGCTGGTCATGGATGCGGAGTGGTTTTTAAAAGATTTGACAAAATAACCCAATCAAAAACTCCTTGAAAGAGGTAATTTGTCAGGCCTATTGGTCCAAAATCAATGATAACCTATTGTATAGAATGAAAAGAAACTAAACTTTAAAGAGATATTTTCTAATTACTTTGCTAAAATGACACACTTAGCAAGCTAACCACCTCCTTTCTAAATGTATTTTCAGATTTCACAATGATTCCTTAGTTGTGGACATTGCAAAGGATGCAATTTTGAATCCAGTGAAAGAAAGAAATCAACTGCCAAAGGTTGCAAGTTTGAATCCAACAATAGCAAGTTGTTTTTGAGATGTTTGTTTTAAGCCTATCCTTAACCCATACCTTAACCATTCGCAGTTAATGCCTAACCTTAAGAGTTTGAGTTAATGGCTAAACCTTAAACATTTGGAGTTAATGCCTAAACCTAACCTTTGCACAATTTAATTTTGAACTTAAGTTATTAATAGACAAATTAGGCACATTTGAGCAGTCTTGATATAACACTTTGAACAGAAATGCAATGGTTCATTGGAACAGTCTAAAACTTTGCACATACACTGCTGCCATCTAGTGGCCAAAATCTAAATTCCACCTGGGCTGGAATAAAACAATGTGGCCTTTCTCTTGCATTTCAAAGATGATGGTACAAAAAAAATACAAAAGAACGGTTGTTTTTTTTCTTTTGTATTATATTTTATCAGAGCTATTGTGTTATATTCTCCTATATTCCTTTCACATTTCCAGAAACTTCAAAGTGTTTCCTTTCAAATGGTACCAAGAATATGCATATCCTTGCTACAGGAGGTGAGGGCACTCGGAGTGTGGTGCCAGAAATGACGACCTAGGAACAGTTGGTTAACTGCCTTGTTCATGGGCAAAACTACAGCTTTTAACCTTGTCAGCTTAGGGATTTGATATTGGAATTTGTTAGATTACTTGTTAGATATTAATGCATTGTTGGAACTAGAAGCACAAGCATTTCGCATTAACATTTTTATTTTATTTTCTATTTCACCTTTATTTAACCAGGTAGGCAAGTTGAGAATAAGTTCTCATTTACAACTGCGACCTGGCCAAGATAAAGCAAAGCAGTTCGACACACACAACGACACAGAGTTACACATGGAGTAAAACAAACATACAGTCAATAATACAGTAGAAACAAGTCTATATACGATGGGAGCAAATGAGGTGAGATAAGGGAGGTAAAGGCAAAAAAAAAGGCCATGGTGGCAAAGTTAATACAATATAGCAAGTAAAACACTGGAATGGTGGATTTCTGCTAACCATGCTAACCATTTCTGTTCACAACATCTGCTAACCATGCGTATGTGACCAATAACATTTGATTTGATTTGATACAGGCAATTTGATTTGGGTATGTCATTTTAGGTGAAGATTTAAAAAAGGGGTGGATCCTTAAGAGGTTTTTAAGCATCTGCCTCTGATTCCAAAGATTGCAAGGTCAAGTCCAGCGATAGAATGCTTTTTTGGCTTTTTTTTTTAAACCTATCCCAAACCTTCACTCTTACCTTAACCATTCGTAGTTAATGCTTAACCTTACTATTTTGGAGATAATGTGTAAACTTAACCCTAACCTAAAAAATTCAGAGGTAATGCCTAAACTTAACCTTAAATAATTCCACATTTGAGATTTGCAACAATTTGACAGAAATGGATGAACGTCTAATTCTGACTCGAGACTGCGAGCTAATTGACAAGTGCATGCTGGGCTAAGCATGCCCTGAGCTCCTGAAGTGAAGTGAGCTCTACTGGAGATGTACTGGAGCGAAATTGGAGAGGGCGAGAATGCCGGTGCTGCAACCTTTGGGAAAGTCGCTCTGCGCTCCAGTCAAATTGGGTACGCTTCTCGCTCCAGCTCTGCTCACATGCTGGTGACCCTTGATCCCATCCGGAACATGATGTCAGGTCTAGAGTGTTTTAAGCTCCAGAGGCCCTATGCAAAATGTGATGGTCACTTTCAGTAGACTTAAACTACTGAATGTTTTTGGACTTTGTAGAAACACAAGTCATGGAAACATTGAGAGAGATATCACTACACATGGATACTACACTGGATTTTGGCGGCACAGCAGAAGTTAAGTTTATTCCGGGTCGATACTGAACAATATATATAGTCTCTGGGGCCTCGCAGATCTTTTGAAAATGATGAGCATTTTTTCCCAACACACATCTGTACGGTGTGCCACAAGTGCATGAAGCTAAAGGTAGGCTATAGAATGCAATATCTAGTGCTTCTGTGATTCTTGGAGAATATAGGCTTGTAAGTAACTAATAATACAACTGTGAATTTTTTTTATTCGTAATCAAACGTATAACTACAACATGTGGTTAAAATGATTATGATGATCTCATGGACTGTGAGTACTCACACTCATAGCCCAACATTTATCCAGCTCCATCCCTCATTTGTACAGCAAATCGGCGCAGGACATCACTTTGGCTGAAAAAAGCACTGAACTAATTCAGGATTGTGGCATTAAAGAATTTGTCTCAAACTCATGAACTGTCATGCTTTACATCCATAGCAATGGCTTTAAGGTTGCATTTCTCCAGCTGCCATTTTGCTGAAACTCAAACTCCATATTGTGACTTTAAATTGACTATTTGTTATCCTTATGTTTTGTTTTGACTATTCCAGGTGGAGAGATGGACATAGTTGGATCCACAAGAAAGGTTTTGCAGACCATGAAGGAACCATGAAGATATTCACATCCAAGAAAATGCATTTTATTCCTTTTATCTGATAAGAATGGAACTCTCCTGATATTCTATAGCATACTCATTATTAGGCATGTTATTCTTTTACACCCTCTTTTTTCTGTTCTAAAGAGCTGTTCCACTTTTAAAGCTAAACATATGTGTTTAAGGCTGATGACACAATGAACACTAAGTCAATACCAAAGTGTGTCTCTCTTATTTGTGTTGCTACATAAGCCCTTCCATTACTCATAAAACACCACTGCTACCTTACTAGCTACTCTCTGGTCAGAAAACTGTTTTAACAGTAAATCTGATTTAACAGAAACACACAGACATTTACATGAGGCCAATTTTTGATTGTTGTACTTTACACCATTTGTTCACTAAGTCTGCTTGTGACAATAACAAGATTAGGAGCAATGGAGTATGTTTTTGTTTTGGTCACTTTAAGGTCAAACTAGTTGAACTATCTCCTTAAGCTGTTCACAAGTCACCATATACTTCAAGGTGTAGGCCTTTATTTCATTACTTGAAATGGCTAATGAGTATCTGAAAATCTCAGAGGCTAATGAGTGTACAGTATATGCTGTGATTTCTTACATGACTTAAGTTATTTCTAACAGGTTGTCCGTGCAGAAATAAACATTGTGAACTCAATTGATGAGGTTAAGCTTGCCTTGTGTAATCACATGGGATATTTTTACATCTGCTCTGCAAGCCTATGTGTCTAGATTACACTAATCTTGCATAAATAATGGAACAGGATAGGGATAATACTATGCCACTAAAGGACTATAGCCTTTATTATGGAGTGGCACACTAGAACTACGGCAAGGTAGTAATAGAATGGTATTTAAAGTGATAGTTCAGCTCCATGAGTTATAGTGTGATAAATGTGTAGATATCTATAACCAAGGTAGTGGGAATGTAGAGAGGCAATTCACTGCATTTTAACCTCAAATCCATCAGACCTGGGTTCAAATACTATTTACTGTATTTGAATTAGTATCAAATACATTTCGAAAAAAGTATTTGACAAAGTTTCTTTGAAAATACAAATAGTTTAGTATTGGAATGTATTTGAAAATATTTTAAATAATTGCTTAAGCAACATTAGCAAGTTCAAAATAAGTTCAGACAGGATCACCACTGGGTCAGCATGGATCTCCGAAGGAAAGACATCAGCAACAGTGGGTGGAATTGAAATCATGAAGCGTGAGTTGATTAGTCCCATGTGGCTCTGTTAGTAGAGCATGGTGCTTGCCATGCCAGGGCTCTGGTTATGATCCCCCATGGGGGAACAGTAGGAAAATGTATGCACTCACTACTGTAAGATGCTCTGGATAGAAGTGTTTTCTGAATGCCAGGATATGTACACTGAGTATAAAGAACACCTGCTCTTTCCATGACATAGACTGAGAATATTAGGAAGGTTCCTATGTTTGGTACACAAAGTTTATATTGACTAGATACTCTAAGGGATGCTCTAACAATGAAAATACATGTATTTTAAAAAGGAAGGCAGTTTGGAGGCAAGATCAGATGGGATCATTCTAAACAATGAGAAAGCAGATATGCGTGTGAACTAGTTAACACAGCCACAAAGTCAAAATTGGCTAGCCTATATTAGGAATGTGTAGAATACGCAACATTAGTGCTAATGATCTGGACTAGAAATCAGTAAACAAATGTAAATGACCAACAAAAAGTAGTAGTTTCATGCATGTATTTATCTAGTTTATAAATTTATAAAATACTGTATACACAGGAAATGATGACAACAAAATAATTGCTGGCCTCGCCATAAAATAAAAATAAAATTTCATGATCCATCAAGACAAACATTAGAATCTATATGATATACTGTTATTCAATTCTGCCACATTGTGAGATGGGGGTCATATTATGTTCACTTGATAATATATGAAAATATAATAACATTAATATATAATACAAAATAATATATACCAATTAACACACCATTTTATCCAAAGAATCTTACAGTAGTGTACAGACCTGGGTTCAAATACATGCATATTGTATGTCAATTACATAAACTCAGAAAAAAAATAAACGTTCTCTCACAGTAAACTGTGTTTATTTTCAGCAAACTTAACATGTGTAAATATTTGTATGAACCTAACTAGATTCAACAACTGACACATGAACTGAACATGTTCCACAGACATGTGACCAACAAAAATTGAATAATGTGTCCCTGAACAAAGGGGGGGGGTCAAAATCAAAAGTAACAGTCAGTATCTGATGTGGCCACCAGCTGCATTAAGTACTGCAGTGCATCTCCTCCTCATGGACAGCACCAGATTTGCCAGTTCTTGCTGGGAGATGTTACCCCACTCTTCCACCAAAGCACCAAGTTCCCGGGCATTTCTGGGGGAAATGGCCCTAGCTCTCACCCTCCGATCCAACAGGTCCCAGACGTGCTCAATGGGATTGAGATCCGGGCTCTTCGCTGGCCATGGCAGAACACTGACATTCCTGTCTTGCAGGACATCACACACAGAACGAGCAGTATGGCTGGTGGCATGCTGTCATGCTGGAGGGTCATGTCAGAATGAGCTTGCAGGAAAGGTACCACATGAGGGAGGAGGATGTCTCCCCTGTAACGCACAGCATTGAGATTGCCTGCAAAAAAAAAAGAAAAAAAAGCTCAGTCCGATGATGCTGTGACACACCGCCCCAGACCATGATGAACCCTTCACCTCCAAATCGATCCCACTCCATAGTACAGGCCTCGGTATAACGCTCATTTTTTTCGCCGGAAAACGAGAATCCGACTCATCACCCCCGGTGAGACATTAGAGCATGGTGCTTGCCATGCCAGGGCTCTGGTTATGATCCCCCATGGGGGAACAGTAGGAAAATGTATGCACTCACTACTGTAAGATGCTCTGGATAGAAGTGTTTTCTGAATGCCAGGATATGTACACTGAGTATAAAGAACACCTGCTCTTTCCATGACATAGACTGAGAATATTAGGAAGGTTCCTATGTTTGGTACACAAAGTTTATATTGACTAGATACTCTAAGGGATGCTCTAACAATGAAAATACATGTATTTTAAAAAGGAAGGCAGTTTGGAGGCAAGATCAGATGGGATCATTCTAAACAATGAGAAAGCAGATATGCGTGTGAACTAGTTAACACAGCCACAAAGTCAAAATTGGCTAGCCTATATTAGGAATGTGTAGAATACGCAACATTAGTGCTAATGATCTGGACTAGAAATCAGTAAACAAATGTAAATGACCAACAAAAAGTAGTAGTTTCATGCATGTATTTATCTAGTTTATAAATTTATAAAATACTGTATACACAGGAAATGATGACAACAAAATAATTGCTGGCCTCGCCATAAAATAAAAATAAAATTTCATGATCCATCAAGACAAACATTAGAGCTGTTCTGAAAGCCTGAGGCTCATCCATTTGTTACCACCTATAAGAGGCAAATCAGCTGTTTCTTTTGGATGAGTATAAAATGTATGTCAAGTCAATTCTCAACTACATTAAGTGGCACAGTCTGTGAGCGTAGAGAGAACAACAGAGCCCAATCATTACAGGTCAGTACAGTTTAATGTCCATTTGGTGAAAGAAGTGTGTCTTCAAAAGCAGTCCATGTAGAGCATCAAACAAGGGTAGAAATCAGAGGGCAGGAAGTGCAGCGTGAGGGAAGTCTCTATGCAGGGCCCACAGAAGACACTTCTGTCTTGCTTGTTGACACAGAAGTCTCATCCTCAGGGGCTGCTATGCCTACAGCAGCCAGCATGCAGTTACGGAACTGTAGAGAGAGAGCGAGACCACAATGTCAGAGATGGAAGAGTCAAGATGCTAGAGTACTAGCACAGACAGTTGAAATTATTTGTATGATATAAGTAGGCTTATGTTGTTGGTGACCTGTGACCAACCTATTTGTTGAACACTAAAAAGGAAAGACCAAAATCCCATGTTACCAACCTGTTTGTTCATCAGCACATAGATGACTGGGTTGAAGATGGCTGAGCTCTTTGAGAAGAAGGCTGGGACAGCCATGAACTGGGCAGTGAACGCAGCTCCTTTGTTGAAGAAGATCCAAGCAGCAACAGAGGCATAGGGGGTCCAGGCAATCAGGAAACCACAAACCATCAGGAGGCACATACGTGTCACTTCCTTCTCAGCTTTCTGGGTGGATGCTGAGTCCTGCTGGGAAGCTGCCGCCTGAAAATGAAGAGAAGCAAGATAAATGCTTGTGTGACTTATTAGAAATCATATCCTTAGCACAAGAATCCAAATGCTATGACTTTGTGGGTCTGCTAGTTACATTTTCTGTGTCTAAGAACCACATACCGCCTTGACTGTGAGGACAAGGCTTCCATAAGTGAAGGCAATGATGAAGACTGGAACCATGAAGTGGCAGACAAACATGTATATGACATATGAGTCATTGTTGTAGCCTGGACTCAGAGTATAGTAGTCAGGTCCACATGAACACTGCATGCCCTCAGGGATGTATCTATGAGGGAAAGTCAGTTGATGAGAGTTTTAGATTATACATTATAAGAAGATCATCAGTGTTAACCTTGACTAACAACCAAAATCTCTACAGTAAATATTTTGGTATGTCGACAAAACAAAATACACGAGGCAAGGTGGGATCTTTTTGTGTCTGTAAAATTTATTATATGAAGAAATGTCAGTGGAAAAGCTTTTACCAGCAAATATTTATATAACAACTATCAAAGTAAACTTGGAGTCACGCAATTTACATGTTGTGTGGTCCCCTCCACTATGACTCATCGCTAAATCATGCACTTTATTAGGTTACAGATTCAATAAATGATGATGAACTTCAGTGGGTGGTGAAAGTGGAAAGTGATGCGCATGATGCTTCTTTCCAATAAATAGCAAAGGTCTTATTCTGGTGACATGATAATTGATGCTAAGGCTGCCATTTGACAAATAATAATAATCTCATCATTTAGGTTATATGTGTGCTCTAGCCAACTGCGTGCCAATATTACTCATTATATGACACAACATTTTTTTTGTGAAAACCATCAGTAGAGTTGAAAATGCGATGGAAACCCATTTAACTTGTATTTTGTTTATTAAGGAAACATGGAATTTAACCGCAAAAGGTATTTTATGTGAACTTCGTCCCGCAGAACCTTATATCTGCAACAAGTCAATTTGATAGAAATACATCACTGGTGGGAAAATGTGTGTATTGTTTTAATGCAGATTTTAGAATATTCGCATGGAAATCTGTCACCAATTGGATGGAAACCTAGCTAATGTCACTAAAATGCAATAACACAAAAAAGCCAACAACTTTTGCTAGAGAATAACATGATTGACCAAATGCATTATATGTGTGATGCATTGTATTAAACCTAACCTATTATTGTCTTTACATCATTGTTTGATCTCATCTCATAGACATTACACCTGAATTTATAATGAGTGTGTAATTGATGTGATTAAAAGATCAGACAATTATATGAATTGCAACTTGCAACATAAGGGGATGGTTTCTCTTAAGCCTTCTACTGGATTAGAAAGCATGGTCAATAAAGAGTCTCTATTGAAATAGCTTTTTAGTCCAGGACTAAGCTTAATCTGTGTCAGATAAATGTAGTATCTTTGTGTTTTACTTTTATATCATATTACATGCACTGTACCTGGACCAGCCAACCAGTGGGGGAACAGCGCAGGTGGCAGCCATCACCCAGGTGAATCCAACACCAGCACCAGCATGGGCGACACTGAATTTGAAGCTGCCCATGGGCTTGCAGACCACAATGTATCTCTCAATTGCCAGCACCACCAGAGACCACAGAGCCACCTGACCTTGAATTGATAATAGGAAAGTGAAGAGATTTGTTTTTGCTTGTCTTGCATTTGTTAGGCAAAGGAGGTTGGAGTATGGAGATGCAAACAACAGAGAAGGGGATCTAATTGCTGCATAATATGGACTGTATGGAATCTTGGATCTTACGATACAACGTTATTTCTAAATGATCAGACTATTATTTCATTACATCTAAATTCTTTAATCTTGATTGAGACTATCCAAGTATATTTGACAACAATCTGATTGCATACCCAATCCGGTGAACTTTATTGAAACTACTTCTTCACATGTTAAACAATGAAGTCAAGAAAACTCTGTTGCTGTGAACACTAATTAACTAATGTACCATATGGGGAGAAGACAGCAGGAGAGTGAACCTTTATGCTCTCGCCAACTTCATTTGCTGTCATTGTAATGCCAATTCAATAAGAAACAGACTGGCACCCATGCTAGCCAAAGTGAACAACCTGCACAAAAGATGTCTCACCTCCAAGTGTAGCCATGAATCCCTCAATGGCACAGCCCAATGGTCCCCAGATGAAGTAGCCATTGACAGCAGATGTAATGGTGATAGTGAATCCAAAGAGGACCATGATCAATCCAGCCAGAGCCAAGTTGACCAGAATGAAGTTGAGGGGTTGCTGGAGCTTCTTGTTTGTGGCTGTGACATACAGGGTCAGACCGTTGATGGGGAATCCAAAGCAGATCAGGAAAAACATGTAGACAGCAAGCAGATAGAATTGCCATGGATCCGCCAAGTAGTACTGAGGGTATAGAAAAGGACTCCTTACAAGCCCAGTCCTGTTGGACATGGGGATGTAGAAGTTGTTGCCCTCAGTGCCGTTCATTTTGAGGAAATGGACAGGTGGTAAGGTGAAGAAAAAGTTGAGTAATTTGGTCAACCCTGTCTCTTTGGATGCAGCAGCTCTCTAATGCAAATGTTGTCTTGAGATTGATTTTATACAGTTTTGTGGAGGCTGCTTTCAGGGGATTTAAAATCTGTTGATTAGATTAGTCGGGGATTATGCGATTCAAAGTCTTACAGTTGTCTAACCTCTGATTCCAGGGGATTTGGATATTTATTCATAGGCCTTTGAAGTGTCTATGATAGTACAAGTTGTAGAGACATTTCACAGGTTGTTATAAAAAGAACAAAAAGGCTGTATATGCACCCAATTATCACCTTTATTTTATTGATTTGTTTGTTTATTTGTTTGTCTGTTTTTGCACTCAGCTCCCCGAAAACACAATCATTTCAAAACATTTAAATCACATTAAAATGTCAATTTACCTCAAAGGTCAATGTATAGACTTGTAGTTGAGTCAGAGATTGCACATTTTAATTTATAAACCCAATTATACATCTTATAAATAACTTCAGTCAAACATGTACACAAAAATACTACTAAAATACTAATATGAAGTGAAAATATACAGCAACTAAGATTGTCTGTAGGCTGGGTCCATTATGCTGTGGTTTGTTGAGCTGATAAATGTATATACAGTAGCCTATAAAAGCATTCACAACGTACAGTATGCAGCAAAAGTGGGCATAGCACTTTGGTGTTCTCAAATAAAATCTATATGTTATACTGTTATTCAATTCTGCCACATTGTGAGATGGGGGTCATATTATGTTCACTTGATAATATATAAAAATATAATAACATTAATATATAATACAAAATAATATATACCAATTAGCACACCATTTTATCCAAAGAATCTTACAGTAGTGTACAGACCTGGGTTCAAATACATGCATATTGTATGTCAATTACATAAACTCAGAAAAAAAATAAACGTTCTCTCACAGTAAACTGTGTTTATTTTCAGCAAACTTAACATGTGTAAATATTTGTATGAACCTAACTAGATTCAACAACTGACACATGAACTGAACATGTTCCACAGACATGTGACCAACAAAAATTGAATAATGTGTCCCTGAACAAAGGGGGGGGGTCAAAATCAAAAGTAACAGTCAGTATCTGATGTGGCCACCAGCTGCATTAAGTACTGCAGTGCATCTCCTCCTCATGGACAGCACCAGATTTGCCAGTTCTTGCTGGGAGATGTTACCCCACTCTTCCACCAAAGCACCAAGTTCCCGGGCATTTCTGGGGGAAATGGCCCTAGCTCTCACCCTCCGATCCAACAGGTCCCAGACGTGCTCAATGGGATTGAGATCCGGGCTCTTCGCTGGCCATGGCAGAACACTGACATTCCTGTCTTGCAGGACATCACACACAGAACGAGCAGTATGGCTGGTGGCATGCTGTCATGCTGGAGGGTCATGTCAGAATGAGCTTGCAGGAAAGGTACCACATGAGGGAGGAGGATGTCTCCCCTGTAACGCACAGCATTGAGATTGCCTGCAAAAAAAAAAGAAAAAAAAGCTCAGTCCGATGATGCTGTGACACACCGCCCCAGACCATGATGAACCCTTCACCTCCAAATCGATCCCACTCCATAGTACAGGCCTCGGTATAACGCTCATTTTTTTCGCCGGAAAACGAGAATCCGACTCATCACCCCCGGTGAGACAAAACCGCGACTTGTCAGTGAAGAGCACTTTTTGCCAGTCCTGTCTGGTCCAGCGACGGTGGGTTTGTGCCCATAGGTGACGTTGATGCCGGTGATACCTGCCTTACAACAGGCCTACAGACCCTCAGTCCAGCCTCTCTCAGCCTATTGCGGACAGTCTGAGCACTGATGGAGTGATTGTGCGTTCCTGGTGTAACTCAGGCAATTGTTGTCGTCATCCTGTACCTGCCCCTCAGCAGGTGTGGTGTTCGGCTGTATCGGTTCTGTGCAGGTGTTGTTACATGTGGTCTGCCACCGCGAGAACGATCAGCTATCCATCCTGTCTCCCTGTAGCGCTGTCTTAGGTGTCTCACAGTACGGACATTGCAATTTATTGCCCTCATGCATCCTTGCAGCATGCCTAAGGCACATTCCCGCAGATGAGCAGGGATCCTGGGGATCTTTCTTTTAGTGTTTTTCAGAGTCAATAGAAAGGCCTCTTTAGTGTCCTAAGTTTTCATAACTGTGACCTTAATTGCCTACCATCTGTAAGCTGTTAGTGTCTTAAGGACCGTTCCACAGATGCATGTTCATGAATTGTTTATGGTTCATTGAACAAGCATGGGAAACAGTGTTCAAACCCTTAACAATGAAGATCTGTGAAGCTATTTGAATTTTTACAAATTATCTTTGAAGACAGGGTCCTGAAAAAGGGACGTTTCTTTTTTTGCTGAGTTAATTTTCTGTGTGTTTAAGTATTTCCAAATACACTGGCCAAAGTTTCTGAATGTCTACCAAATACTTCCAATGGTAATTGAAACCATTTTTAAATATTGTTTTTCAAAGACATTTAAAATATCCATTAAATATTCTGCTATAAAAATACATTTAAAAATCCATAAACTAGTATGTTGGAGCCCCCTTGTTGTCCTAGGCTCATCTTAATTTGAATGCAAGGCAAACTGGTTGTGGGCTTCTAGGGGTAAAGCATTAGTATTTGAAAGTACACTTTTCAGTGTGTTTGACTATTTTCAACTCCACAGCCAAAAACAACTACAGTCATGACTGAAATTATTGGCACCTGTGAAAAATGTAATGATGCCATTTACCTTAATCAATAAGGGCCCCAGGACCAATGGAAGCGAAATATCTACATAACATCAAAGATTCACCACCATATTTCATATTAGGTAGTTCTTTGCATCCTTTTTTCGATGTCAAACCCACCACTGGTGAGTGTTGATGTCTTCTGAGCATAGCACCAGTTCCAATCCAAGTGCCAATGCTGTTCAGCAAACTTCAGGAGTTTACATTTATTGTATGACATGAAAATAGTGCTCTTTGGCAACACACACCAGTGGTGGGTTTGGCAACGAACGAAGGATGCAAAGAACACCATGCCTACTGTAAAATATGGTGGTGAATCTTTGATGCGGTGTGGCATATCACATCAGGGTCACCACTTGTAGTGCTAAGCAATATTTCAAGTATCACTAATATGTCTGAAATCAGACATAGTTTAGCAAGAAACTGATACAATTCAATATTGTATGAATAGATGTCATGCCTACCAATATTGACTCGTATGAGTTTCTTGCTAAAGTGTGTCTATGAATATTAAAGGTTATGTACCTATCTTGTAGTTGTGTGCTGACTACCAACCATGTTGGTTATGTATCTGTAATGTACTGTGTTGAAGCCTCAGGGGTGAGGGGTCAACTTGCAATTGACTGTCTCAAGGACAAATAAACATTATTGAATAGAATTTAGCTTGAACGTGAGTTGAAGCTGACCCCATTTCAGGGCAGTGAAAGGAAAAGCAATCTAAAAGTCAACAGTAAAATCTAGTAAAAGACTTACCTGACATCTTTTTTCCATTTAGTGACACACTGGCCAATAAATATCAATAGTGATTAAAACCTTGTTTCATTTATATTTGTTCAAGATTAACATGATTTATTCCACACATCTCTTGATTACAATTTATTTAAAAGAAATGAACAGCGATTTTATTGATAAATGTGATCGAGCAGAGGTAAATGGCAAATATTAATAATGTATGCTGTCTATATCGCTTGCAATTGACATAAGTCAACATCTAAGTATTAAGTATTAAGGATTTTTACTTAAGTTGTTATGGCTGTATTGTTTTAATCTCAGGGCCAGGCGTCCCGCTAGACGTATAACAAATTCTTGTTAATCTAACTGCGCTGTCCGATTTACACTGAAAGTGTGCCATGCGATTGTTTGAGGACGGCGCCCCACATCAACACAAAAAAATATCCCAAAAAGTCAGTTTAGTTGGCGCCGATTTAATAAGTAATCCACTCGTTCAACGTGCAGAGAAAGGAATCCAAAAAGCTACCGCTAAACTTTGTTAAAACACGTCAAAATATGTTTCGATTTAATTCTCAGGTACCCTAAACTGTAAATAAACTATAATATTTCAAACGGAAAGAAGTATGTTCAATAGGAAAACGATATTAGCAGGTGCGCGTCCTCTTCATCGCGCGCGCACAGACTGATTTCCAACTCTGAGTCTCAGTACAAAAACTCATAATTCTTTCTCGTTTGGGAAGAAAAAAACCTGAAACCTTGAACTAAGACTGTTGACATCTAGTGGAAGCCATAGGAATTGCAATCTGGGAGCTGGATTTGGATATGCCCTTATACTTTCCATTGCAAGAGCATGGGCTCTCAAAGAAAATAATCTGGTTGGTTCTTCTTTGGATTCTTTCCAACCATATCTATAGTGTTATAGTCTCATACATTATTTTGACAGTTCTACAAACTTCATAGTGTTTTCTATCCAATGGTACCAATTGTATGCATATCCTGGCTTCTGGGCCTGAGTAACAGGCAAATTACTTTGTGCACGTCAGTCAGGTGGAAATTCAGAAGTGCTTTTATTGATAAATGTGATCTAGCAGAGGTAAATGGCCAATATTAACCATGTATGCTGTTTATATCACTTGCAATTGACATAAGTCAACATCTAAGTATTAAGTATTAAGAATGTTTTCTTAAATTGTTATGGCTGTATTGTTTTAAAAACCCAATAATGTTGTGGGTCCATCGGACCTGCAAACATTGGATGAATAACAAAAACATAAAAAACAAATGGAAGTATGGTTGTTTTAAGCCTACCCCCCAACAATCTCCTTGATTTAGCACAGACACTGTCTTATGATACATTTGTGGGTTATTAGGTTGTTGTTACCATTTTACCATGTTCTTTCTCAGTTAATACCTGGTCATTTTACTATTTTGTGCATTTGAACTAGAAATATTGTCTTGTTGAGTGCATGAACCACCAAACAATCAAAAACAAGAATTCAATGACACAGACACTTTTTATCCATGCATTCATTTATCTAGAATTACATTCAGTATTTATAAAATATTTAAAGCAAATTTTGACATACAGCTGGCCAACAAAGTAATTTCTTGCCTCACATAATACAAATTAAGTATCGATCCCTCAAGACAGATGTCACGATCGTCGTATGGAGTAGACCAAAGCGCAGCGTGGTTAGAATACATTCTTCTTTATTTAATGAAGAAAACGAAGAACACTTAAACAAAAAACAACAAAACGATTAAGACGACCGTGACTGCTATATAAACACTGAGCTAACATGCAACATAACATAGACAATAACCCACAACGACAAAACAGGCTACCTAAATATGGTTCCCAATCAGAGACAATGACTAACACCTGCCTCTTATTGAGAACCATATCAGGCCAAACACAGAAACAGACAAACTAGACATATAACATAGAATGCCCACTCAGATCACACCCTGACCAAACAAAACATACAAAGCAAACTATGGTCAGGGCGTGACAACAGAACCATCAGAGTAGTTCCACTATGGGCCGATTGAGACTTGGTAAATGTACATCTTTCCTATACAATTCTCATTAGTTGATATTCAGATTTACCTTATGCATGTGCATAACAGTCTTTGCAGGTGTGGTTCCCTTGCGAGCACTGAATACATTTAATTAAACCGCTGAAAACCCTCCCACTTGCTGGCCAACAGATTTTCTCATCCCTTTATTGTTACGGCTTTCTTCCGTCGAAGGAGAGTCGGACCAAAACGCAGCGTGGTTAGTTCGATACATGTTTAATGAATGAAATAAACACGACAAATACAAAAACAAGAAACGGAACTCAAAACCTATACAGCCTATCTGGTGAATACATACACACTGAGACAGGAACAATCACCCACAAAACACACAGTGAAACCCAGGCTACCTAAATATGGTTCCCAATCAGAGACAACGAGAATCACCTGACTCTGATTGAGAACTGCTTCAGGCAGCCATAGACTATGCTAGACACCCCTACTCAGCCACAAAATAACCCCATGTCACACCCTGGCCTGACCAAATAAATATATAAACACAAAAATACTAAGACCAGGGCGTGACATTTATATACAGTTTACATTTAATTATAATTTTTGTCAACAGATACATCAAGACCACGGGTTCAGAATATAGGGATTAATGGAAGAAAGCCATCTAAATAGTGTATATGCATGTTCGTCTGTTTCAGCGCCAACTGGTAGATTAAAGATATTCTGATGTTGTAGATCATTTAGACATATTTTGGGGTTAGGAATATAGGTACGAATCATAAAAAACAGGTTTGGATAGCCTATAAAATATATATTGATGAATAAAGGATACCGTGGTTTCATTCATCCTGAAAGTTGTCATACTCAAGTTAAATCCATACAATTTTGGAAGTTGGGAACATTTTTAGAATAGGGGTTGAACAATAGTCAAAAAGTCTTCCCTAATCATCACTAATCATGGAACTGTACGGAAATGGTCCAGTTGTTGTGAAGTGTGTGCCAGGCTCCAGATTTAAATTGCTACTTGTTCCATAATGATCCCATGTTAGCATAATATGATCCACTATTGCTAGTGACCCTCAAGAACAACTACAAGGACATGACTGAAGAAAGGTAAACGGAATGAAATTATGCAAAATGTAGACTACAAATTGAAGGAAACTAACACTAAAGTGACAGTTATAAATGTACACTGAGTACACAAAGAACACATATTCTTTCCATGACATACACTGACCAGGTGAATCCAGGTATAAGCTATGATCCCTCATTGATGTCACTTGTTGTCCACTTCAATCAATGTAGATGAAGGGGAGGAGACGGCTCAAAGACAGGTTTTTAAGCCTTGAGACAATTGAGACACCCCGGCCGTCCTACAATCTAAGCTAGATGCTCTCAATCTCACACAAATCTTTAAGAAACCTACCAGGTACAACCCTAAATCCGTAATCATGGGCACACTCTTAGATATCTTCCTGACCAACTTGCCCTCTAAATACACCTCTGCTTTGTTCAACCAGAATCTCAGTGTTCACTGCCACATTGCCTGCGTTGCCTGCGTGCGTAATCACTGTCAAACACTCCCTAAAACACTTCAGCGAGCAGGCCTTTCTAATCAACCTGGCCCGGGTATCCTGGAACGATATTGACCTCATCCCATCAGTAGAGGATGCCTGGTTGCTCTTTAAAAGTGCTTTCCTCGCCATCTTAAAAACCACTCTGGGATATGTGGGACGCCCACCTGGCCAAAAGCCAGGGAAAATGCAGAGCGCCAAATTCAAATAAATTACTGTAAAATTGTCATATTTCAAAAAGGCTTTCTGGCAAAAGCAAACGGTGCTATTATTTGAGGACAGCACCTCCGTGAACAAAGAGGGAAAAAAAAGCATATTTCAACACAAAACGCAGAAATAAAAATATAATTCATGCCTTACCTTTGACGAGCTTCTTTTGTTGGCACTCCAATATGTCCCATAAACATCAGAAATGGTCCTTTTGTTAGATTAATTCCGTTGATATATATCCAAAATGTCAATTTATTTGGCGCTTTTGATCCAGAAAAACACCCGTTCCAACATGTGCAACGTGACTACAAAATATCTCAAAGGTTACCTGTAAACTTTGCCAAAACATTTCAAACTACTTTTGTAATACAATTTAAAGTATTTTTTAAACGTAAATAATCGATACAATTTAAGACGGGATGATCTGTGTTCAATACAGGAGGAAAAAAACTGTAGCTAGCTTTCTGGTCATGCGCCTCTATCTAACAGTACACTACACGTGACCCTCGTTCTGAACAGGGCTACTTCTTCATTACACAAATGAATTTCTAAAGACTGGTGACATCCAGTGGAAGCGGTAGAAACTGAAAGAAGGTCCCTTAGAAATCTGGATTTCCAATGAAAACTCATTGAAAAGAGAGTGACCTCAACAACAAACAAAACAATCTGAATGGTTTGTCCTCGGGGTTTCGCCTGCTAAATAAGTTATGTTATACTCACAGACATGATTCATACAGTTTTAGAAACTTATGAGTGTTTTTTATCGAAATCTACTAATAAGCATATCTTATCTTTTGGGAATGAGTAGCAGGCAGTTGAATTTGGGCGTGCATTTCATCCGGATGTGAAAATACTGCCCCCTGTCACCAAGAAGTTAATTAAGCATGCTACATTCAAATACATGTAGAACTAAGAACAGATATAGCCCTTGGTCCACCCCAGACTTGACTGCACTTGACCGGCACAAAAACATCCTGTGGCGTTCTGCATTAGCATCGATTAGCCCCCGCCATATGCAACTTTTCAGGGAAGTCAGGAACCAATATACTCAGTCAGTTAGGAAGGCTAAGGCTAGCTTTTTCAAGCAGAATTTGCACCTCAAACAGAAATTTGCACCTTCTCCCAGCTGCCCACTGCACTGAGGCTAGGAAACACTGTCACCCCCGATAAATAAATCAATAATTTCAATAAGCATCTCTCATTTCTCATTTTTTACCGACCATTTAGAATCCCAATGTACCTTCTCCACTAAGCAATCTGGTTTCCAAGCTGGTCATGGATGTACCTCAGCCACGCTCAAGGTCCTAAACAATATCATAACCGCCATTGATAAAAGACAGTATTGTGCAGCCGTCTTCATTGACCTGGCCAAGGCTTTCGACTCTGTCAAAAACCGCATTCTTATCGGCAGACTCAATAGCCTTGGTTTCTCAAATGACTGCCTCGTCTGGTTCACCAACTACTTCTCAGATAGAGTTCAGTGTGTCAAATCGGAGGGCCTGTTGTCCGGACCTCTGGCAGTCTCTATGGGGGTGCCACAGGGTTCATTTCTCGGGCTGACTCTTTTCTCTGTATACATCAATGATGACTCTCTTGCTGCTGGTGATTCTCTGATCCACCTCTACGCAGACTACACCATTCTGTATACATCTGGCCCTTCTTTGGACACCGTTGTCATGACGTTGGCCTAGGAGATAGGTTTATGACAGTCATAAATATCTCTTCCCCCTTTTTCCTCTCTCTAACCTACTGAGGTTACATTTTTCAAAAAACCTTGGTTAACATAGAGATTCTGGGAACATCAGAATGTGGGGGGAAATGAACTATATTCTGGTAATCAGAACAAATTGAACATATTCTGTGGTACTTAATGAATATGATGTCAGTTTGGCTGTCATCTGAGACATTCTCATCAATGATAAGATGACATAAACTCTACAGTGGAAAGTCTACACATCAGAGTTATCGGATTCTCATGGAATTGATGTTCAATTTAAATGTTTGAATATGAAATTATTTGTGATGGGATGAAATGTGATTTTAGCTTCTAAAATGTGAGATGTGGGTTTTCATAAGTTAGGGCTGCTCACTCAGTGGCCAGCCTCTGTGAAGGGAAATGGGCTATAACCCTTTTCAAACACGCCCTCTTCTCCCTTCCTATATAAGCCCTTGACGACAACATAACTTCCTGTTCCGAGGATATGAGGGTGACGGTCCTATGTCAGAAGGGTTTAGATAATAACTACAGAACGAAGCCACCATCAGCATGAGCTTTGGTTGCGAATGGTATGAACCTTTGAACTCTTATTCACTACAGAAGTGATACCTCCAGGCTGTTGAGTTAGAGACCGCAGCTGCAAAAGCAGGTTAGGAAGGAACAGACAGACTCTCATTGGCTGGCCCTCACTACATATTTGTTGCCAAACCCACTGGCTCCAGTTCATCTATAAGTCTTTGCTCGGTAAAGCCCCGCCTTAGCTCACTGGTCACCATAGCGACACCCACCCGTAGCACGCGCTCCAGCAGGTATATTTCACTGGTCATCCCCAAAGCCAACACTTCCTTTGGCCGCCTTTCCTTCCAGTTCTCTGCTGCCAATGACTGGAACAAACTGCAAAAATCACTGAGGCTGGAGTCTTATATCTCCCTTTCTAACTTTAAGCATCAGCTGTCAGAGCAGCTTACTGATCACTGTACCTGTACATAGACAATCTGTAAATAGCACACCCAACTACCTCATCCCCATATTTTGATTTATCCTCTTGCTCTTTTGTACCACAGTATATCTTCTTGCACATCGTCATCTGCACATCTACGACTCCAGTGTTAATGCTAAATTGTAATTATTTCGCCTATATGGTCTATTTATTGCCTTACCTCCCTACTCTTCTACATTTGCACACAATGTACATAGATTTTCTATTGTGTTATTTGACTGTACGTTTGTTTATGTGTAACTCTGTGTTGTTGTTATTGTCACACTGTTTTGCTTAATCTTGGCCAGGGCGCAGTTGTAAATGAGAACTTGTTCTCATCTGGCCGACATGGTTAAATTAAGGTGAAATGAAAAAAATACAATTAAATTGTGTATGTGTGCCATTCCGACAGTGAATGGGCAAGACAAAAACATGTAAGTGCCTTTGCATGGAGTTTCGTAGTAGATGCCAAGCACACCGGTTTGTGTCAACAACTGCAATGCTGCTGGGCATTTCACGCTCAACACCATAATTTGCAAATAAATTCATTAAAAATCCTACAATGTGATTTTCAGGATTTTATTTCCCTCATTTTGTCTGTCATAGTTGAAGTGTACCTATGATGAAAATTACAGGCCTCTCTCATCTTTTTAAGTTGGAGAACTTGCACAATTGGTGGCTGACTAAATACGTTTTTGCCCCACTGTATGTAATTGTGGTATTTCATTTTCTTATATAAATTAGCAAACATTTCTAAAAACCTGTTTTTGCTTTGTCATTATGGGCTATTGTGTGTAGAATTGATCAATTTTAGAATAAGGCTGTAACCTAACAAAATGTGGAGAAAGTCAAGGGGTCTGAATACTTTCCGAATGCACTGTATGTCTTACCACCAAGTTAAAAAAAACAATTGTTGAGCAACCCCTGAGAGGAGTATTAAAAAAGGAGACGCTTCTTGGCTGAGGTGTACCTTCTTATACACAGTTACAGTGTGGTGCTTAGATGTGTTTTGTATCTTAATATGGCCTTTCCGTGTATACATTAACTTATTGAGCAAATTCATGGTGACATTATAGGTTAAACACAGAGCTTAGTGTCACTGTCAGCACTATCAATCACCGATATCTGACACCAACAGCGACTGTCAGGCACATAAGAGCAGCTTAGAAAGAGGAAATAGATTGCAGAGAGGATTCAGAGTCCCAAAAGACAACAGAAGACTCTGTGCATGCCCCAGAGAAGACAGTCCTGTCTTGCTTGTTGACACAGATTAATCCCCCTTATCACCCATTGAGTTCTTGGCATAGAACAAAGTTGTCAGGGTGTATGAAACTGTAGAGAAAAAATAGCCAGGGAATAGATACAGAATTGTACAGACCTGACCATTAAGAGGAATTAGTACTATATCAAATACTTTTTTTGGTAGCACCTTGTGTATACATTTCAGTATTTTTGGTAGCACCTTGTGTATAAATGTTAATATTTTTGGTAGCACCTAACATGTGACCAACTGTGATCAAACATGAATTGTCATAGAGGAATAATTATATTTTTGTACATAGTCCAGTCAAAAACATTCAATGACACAGAAATCTTTTCATGCATGCATTTATTAATCTAGAATAACATTTTCATAAGAAGTATTTATAAAATGTATTCAGCAAATGATAATATACAAGTGGCCAACAAAAGCCACACGTATGTAGCCTCACATTGTACCAATTAAATCTCAATCCTTCATCGTCAAAGTATGAAAGTAGTTCAGTATGTCATTCCAAGCTCAACCATTCACAATAGGTATCTTTCCACCTCAGCTATGATTTGGTATGTATGTCACCCTCTTAAATGACAGTCAATATACCAAGTGCATATTTTTGAAAGAGTAGAGACACCTTGATGTGTGCAGTGTAATTACATATATATTTTAGTAATTTAGCAGGCGCTCTTCTCCAGAGTGACAGGAGCAATTAGGGTTAAATGCGTCGCTCAATCAAGGGCACACGGACATATTTTTCACCTAGTTGGCTAAGGGATTCGGACAAGTGACTCTTCAGGTACTGGCTCAATGCTCTTAACTGCTATGCTACCTGCAACCACCCATATTTGGCAAGAATCCACTTTGTGTCAAAGTAGCATGACTTGCCTTTTAGTGGTATTGCTGTTCATTAATGCAGGTGTTGCTCAGAGAGGAATTGTTTGTCTCACTTTGAAGAGTGCCCAAAGCTACGGAGCTAAAACAAAACCTTCAAGTGGTTCGTCATGAAAACTCTTGAGGATTCAACTTGCTGGCGAAAAAATGAAAAATCACAACTTGAAAGTTCTCCTGTGCTCCGGTGGTCTAAGGAAATACAACATATATTGCACAATAAAAATGGGCTATGTTTGATTAAGCAATGTTTTGTGTTTTGAGGACTGTACTGTAAGAGGGCATCTTCTGATTAGAAAATAAATCCACCTAATTGAAAATATGCCAGTCCATGTAAAAAATAAATCCTTGGAAGTTGTTATGCAGGGCCCACAGAGGACACTTCTGTCTTGCTTGCTGAAACAGAGGTCTCATCTTCAGCTCCTGAACTAATTCCTACAGCAGCCAACATGCAGCTACGAAACTGTAGAGAGAGAAGGATAATTAGAGAAATAGATTTTTAGCATTTTTCACTTTTCCCAACATGAAGCATTGTTTATTGATGCACAAAATAGAGAGATCAACATACACTGTATACAAAACATTAAAGACACCTGCTCTTTCCATGACATAGACTATCCAGGTGAAACCAGGTGAAAGCTATGGTCCCTTCTTGATGTCACTTGTTAAATCTACTTCAATTAATGTAGTTGAAGGGGAGGAGACAGGTTATAGAAGGATTTTTAAGCCGTGAGACATTTGAGACATGGATTGTGTGTGTGCCATTTACGGGGTGAATGGGCAAGTTAAAATATTTACATTTCTTTGAATAGGTTATGGTAGTAGGCGCACCGGTTTGTGACAAGAACTGCAATGCTGCTGGGGTTTTCACACTTTCACATTTTCATGTGTGTGGGGGGTTGTTTGGTATAGTCAGTGTTTGTTACCAACCTGTTTGTTCATCAACACATAGATGACTGGGTTGAAGATGGCTGAGCTCTTTGAGAAGAAGGCTGGAATAGCCATGGCTGTGGCTGTAAAGGCAGCTCCTTTGTTGAAGAAAATCCAGGCAGCAAAGCTGGCATAGGGGGTCCAGGCAATCAGGAAACCACAAACCATCAGGAAGCACATACGTGTCACTTCCTTCTCAGCTTTCTGGGTAGATGCTGAGTCCTGCTGGGAAGCTGCAGCCTGAAAACAAACAAGGGAACACACATGAAATCAGATAATTGCTTGAAAAAAAGTATGGGCAGTATATCTCAACTACATTCAACCACCGAATATCGAGTGATTCATTTGTTGTGTTTAGGAAAAAGGGATAGACAAACTGTCTGTCTGAGCAGTGTACTAGAATTAACCGCCTTACCGCCTTGACTGTGAGGACAAGGCTTCCGTACGTGAAGAAGATGGTGACGACAGGAACACAGAAGTGGCAGGTGAACATGTAGATCACATATGATTCATTGTTGAAGCCTTCGGCCAAGGTGTAGTAATCAGGTCCACATGAGCACTGCATACCCTCTGGGATATATCTATGTGGGAAAGACAATAAATGAGCCTGTTTTAAAATATTTTGCTTTAATATTTATAAAAGGTTATCACAGTTATTCACTTGATGAAGTATTTGAGTTGTAAACTCCCATCTGAAAGACCATTACTGTAATTAGTATACTTATTAAATGTATTAATCAGATCATTGACTTAGATGCTGTATAACTATACTTATGCAGTATAATCCAATGAGATTGTTTTTGCCCTTTCTCAGAGCCAAATCCAATCCTGAAGGGCAGAATGTTGAGAGGCTATTGTCATCATTCTAAAAACACAAACTCACTACTAAAAACACTACTTCCACCTACTTCCACCTCACCTCGCTCCATCTCACCAGATCAGATCACAATATTTTCCAAAACATTCCTGGCCACTATGATTGGATCTTGGTGAACCAGAAACGATTTTAAATTCAGGTGTAAATATAATTAATTATTTCAAATACAGTTTTCACCTTATTTGGAAGAGGAAGTAGTCAGTTTACTGTGCCTGTTACGTTTTAAGAATACCATTGCAACAACAATGAGAGAACTGAGAGGCAAAGACTGACAAGAGCTACTGTACAGTACTGTAGTAGAGAACTAAACAAGCGCTCCCAGTTTATTGAAGTGGGGGAAGGTCGGCAGATTACCTGCAGATTGCTTGCCTGCCCTCTCTACAGGGTACAAACAGTACCAAACCAATATCAATCATTTACTTCTCATCCAGTTTTGCATTAACTAATCAGACTGGGTATTTAACATTGTTTGTAATTGATCTATCCATTGTGGGTGAATCTTAACTTCCACTTATCTCAAATTTTCACTTAGTCTCCCATTGAAATCACTGCACGACAAAGTGAAACTTAAGTGGAAGTTGCGATTCCAGAACCAGCAACTGCCATTTGTGGTGAGCAAGATGAGTTACCCCTTTCAATGTAAAGCTCTGTGAGACCTCTTATTAATCAATGTTTTGAGTTACCTAGACCAGCCAACCAATGGGGGGGCAGCACAGGCCATTGCCATGACCCAGGTGAATGCACATCCGGCACCAGCGTGGGTGGTAGTGAATGTGAAGCTGCCCATGGGCTTGCAGACGACAATGTATCTCTCAATGGCCAGCACCACCAGAGACCACAGAGCAACCTGACCTAGAATGAGACAAGGAAAGTGAGCAGTTATGACTTGTTTTCCATTTGGTTGCTGAGACTTCTTCCAGCATCTCCATCAATGTGTGTATGTCAAACAATTCATATTTTCTTAGACCAGGATTGGTTGCTTATATCAGTTGGTTTGTTCAGACATAAATTGTTGATCTAAATATAGCAACAAAATAACTATAATTTGACCTAGTTTGTCTGTAGTACACAAATCCAGTGAGACCAGGTGAGACTTTTATCCAGTGAGACCAGGTGAGACAACCACATATCACAGTCATAGAATGTACATTTTCCCTTAATCCATTAGTTATGAGGAAAGTCAGTGCTAGTAAGAAAATACACATTTGTCTTATGTGTGTATGTGTGTGGGTGGGGGGTGTGTGTGTATGTGACTAGATGTTCTCTTACCTCCAAGTGTAGCCATGAAACCCTCGATGGCACAGCCCATAGGTCCAAAGACGAAGTAGCCATTGACAGCAGATGTAATGGTGATGGTGAATCCAAACATTACCATGATCATTCCAGCTGCAGCCAAGTTGACCAGAATGAAGTTGAGGGGTTGCTGGAGCTTCTTGTTTGTCGCTGTGACGTACAAGGTCAGACCGTTGATGGGGAATCCAAAACAGATCAGGAAAAACATGTAGACAGCAAGCAGATAGAATTGCCATGGATCCGCCAAGTAGTACTGAGGGTATTCAAAGGGACTTCTTACAAGTCCAGTCCTGTTGGACATGGGGATGTAGAAGTTGTTTCCTTCAGTGCCGTTCTGCATCTTTAACCAGGGAGTGGTTGAGATGAAAAGTGGAGAATCTGCTCTAGCTGCAGTCTAGTGTCTGGCTCCTTTATTATCAGGGATTCTATGGGTATGGTTATATACCCTTCTAAGCAGCCTCATCAGGGATCAACTGGTGATCAAGGAGAGTACCACGTGGAGAGGGAGGCAGGGGGTGGGGGCACGTGGGGAGACGGGCGGTGGGATTTGAATGAGAGTGATTGGATAATTGGTCTTGTCATAATCACCTAGATCAAGGGTAGGCAACCCTGGTCCTGGAGTACCGCAGGCATTTCATGCTATTGATTTATCTGACATGAAAGACCAGATGTTTTGAATTTAGGCAATCACTGAACTGATCAATTTGGTAAGTTTGGGTTCTGTGTGTGTGTGTGTGTGTGTGTGTGTGTGTGTGTGTGTGTGTGTGTGTGTGTGTGTGTGTGTGTGTGTGTGTGTGTGTGTGTGTGTGTGTGTGTGTGTGTGTGTGTGTGTGTGTGTTTTAATGAGAGAGATCTGGGATTTTAATGAGAGAGATCTGGATAATTGGTCTGCTCAGAATCACCTAGATGATCTTATTGCAAAACATATACAGTACCAGTCAAAAGTTTCTGTGTGTGTGTGTGTGTGTGTGTGTGTGTGTGTGTGTGTGTGTGTGTGTGTGTGTGTGTGTGTGTGTGTGTGTGTGTGTGTGTGTGTGTGTGTGTGTGTGTGTGTGTGTGTGTGTGTGTGTGTGTGTGTGTGTGTGTGTGTGTGTGTGTGTGTGTGTGTGTGTGTGTGTTTTAATGAGAGAGATCTGGGATTTTAATGAGAGAGATCTGGATAATTGGTCTGCTCAGAATCACCTAGATGATCTTATTGCAAAACATATACAGTACCAGTCAAAAGTTTGGACACACCTTCTCATTTAAGTTTTTTTTTATTCATTATTTTCTACATTGTAGATATCAAAACTATTAAATAACACTTTTGGAATAATGTAATAACCAAAAAAGTGTTAAACAAATCAAAATATATTTTAGATTTTAGATTCTTCAAAGGCTCCAAAGGCTTCAAGGGCTGTCTTCTGTATCCCACCCCAACCTTGTCACAACACAACTGGCTCAAATTAACTTTTAGCAAGGCATACCTGTCATTTGAAAAGCATTCCAAGTGACTACCTCATGAAGCTGGTTGAGAGAATGCCAAGAGTGTGCAAAGCTGTCATCAAGGCAAAGGGTGGCGACTTTGAAGAATCTAAAATCGAAAATATATTTTGATTTATTTAACACTTTTTTGGTTACTACATGATTCCATATGTGTTATTTCATAGTTTTTATGTCTTCACTATTATTATACAATGTAAGAAAAAGTTTTTAAAAAATAAAGAAAAACCCTTGAATGAATAGGTGTGTCCAAACGTTTGACTGGTACTGCATATTTGGTATCCAGTTTAAAATTTGGGAGGTGGTTTAACATTTAGGGATTGAGGGCTGTCAGTATGATAATCTCAAGTCTCATCTTGAATGCTGCAGGTTAGCTAGCAACAAGTAACATAAAAAAAAAGTTACAGACGCACAAATACTATACCCCTCCTAAAATGCTAACCTCTTTCTCACTCATCATTATTCATGATTCATTCATGACTATCAATAATCATCCATATTAGCGTAGAAGTGTTAAGAAACATCATATTTTTATTTACAATAAAAGTGACTCCAAAATGACACAATACATTATTCACCATTCAATTATATTGTGAACAGAAAAATCTGAAATACAACCAAAACAAACAGCAAATGCATCCAACAAGTTTGTAGAGTCACAAGCCTGGTGTAATCATTGCCTGCTAGGAATATGGGACCAAATACTAAACTTTTGACTACTTTATTACACATATTAGTGAATTTGAGCCAATATTTTTGGTGCACTAAAATGGGGGAGCTATGTACAAAAAGTGCTGTAATTTCTAAATGGTTCACCCAATACGGATGAAAATGCCCTCAAATTCTATCTGACAGTCTGCACTTGAACCTCAGTCTTTGTTTGATTTCAAATACAAACTTTTGGAGTAAAGAGCTAAAAGAAGAAAACATGCTTCACTGTCCCAATAATTACGGAGGGCACTGTATTTGTCCTACATTTGAATGTTTTTACAAAACATTTACAGAATTGTATTCATGGCCCCAAAACTATCATACATTGGAAAATGTATCAGAGAATGAGGACCAAACGTCAGTGAACAAGGTACTACATACAGACACAGGATATGACCACCAACATGTGACCTACTGGGGATCAACCTGGGTCTCAAGGCACAAGACAGCATCGTTAGTTTTGGGAGGTACTGTAACACAACTCTTCAGGACAGATTTTTCCGAACCACCTCTGAAAATCAGGATGATGACCTCAGGAGAAAGGCTTTGCTATTAGGCATTTATAAAATAAATCTCTTAAAATGGTCACTGATCAGTGAGTTTGTATCATAACATTACTATGGTCTTGATCAATCATTTTGGCGTATTTCCAGATAGAACATTTCATAATTTTACTGATGAATCATTTGGTAAGTGATCAGCTAATCAAACAGCTAAACAAATCAGCTCAACAAACAAAATAGCAAAGTAAAAATAAAAATTAATTAACTGTATAAAAAAATACATGATTTATGCATCCATTTATTTGTCCCATCCTACATTACATAGAAATACATGTTTATATAAATGTTTATAATACATTTTTACGTTACATAGAAATACATGTTTATTCAATGGTCTCTTAGAATGCATCAATGCATCCAAGTGCAGACAACACAATCAAGATTGCGACATCCAATCCAAATAAAGTTCCATATATGTCTTAACATCAAGTATAAACTACTCAGTTGAGCAACCTCTGAGAGGAGCATTAAAAAAGGACGCTTCTGGGCTGGGATGTAACTTCTTACATACTGTTACAGTGTGGTACTTGGCTGTGTTGAGAGTAGAATTTCAGACGTGTTTTGTATCTAAAAAACGTGTCCTGCATTCAAATGACCTAGTGGCCTCATGGGTGGAATGTTATTAATATTTTTCATAATTTAACAATTAATAAATGTTTCTTTTTGGGGGGGGGGGCAAAAATCCAGTGTTTCTATGTCAAACTGTTTTGCTATATTTCAGTCTTCTGTGATGTACAGTGGGGCAAAAAAAGTATTTAGTCAGCCACCAATTGTGCAGGTTCGCCCACTTAAAAAGATGAGAGAGGCCTGTAATTTTCATCATAGGTACACTTCAACTATGACAGACAAAATTAGAAAAAAAATCCAGAAAATCACATTGTAGGATTTTTTATGAATTTGCAAATTATCCCCAAAAAATCCCAAACACACTGCCCGGGCAACGAAGGAGTGGCTTCGTAAGAAGCATTTCAAGGCCCTGGAGTGGCCTAGCCAGTCTCCAGATCTCAACCCCATAGAAAATCTTTGGAGGAAGTTGAAAGTCTGTGTTGCCCAGCAAACAGCCCCAAAACATCACTGCTCTAGATCTGCATGGAGGAATGGGCCAAAATACCAGCAACAGTGTGTGAAAACCTTGTGAAGACTTACAGAAAACGTTTGACCTCTGTCATTGCCAACAAAGGGTATATAACAAAGTATTGAGATAAACTTTTGTTATTAACCAAATACTTATTTTCCACCATAATTTGCAAATAAATTCATTAAAAATCCTACAATGTGATTTTCTGGATTTTTTTTTCTGATTTTGTCTGTCATAGTTGAAGTGTAAAGTATAATATTGGGATACAAACTCAACATTGAAGACATTTCAACTCTATATCTGATATGGTACAGGTGTCTTCTTTTTTGTAAGCCCATACCTATATGTGTGGTGTATACTTTCGTTTCAAAGTACATTTGTTTAAGACTACCAATAAGCACTGTGTGTGACCCTGATTTAGCCCATTGCAGTAAAAGGTTAATATGGCCTTTCCGTGTATACATTAGCTTGTTGAGAAAATCCATGGTGACACTATAGGTTAAACACAGAGCTTAGTGTCACTGTCAGGACTTATCAATCACCGATATCTGACACCCACAGTGACTGTCAGACACATAAGAGCAGCTTAGAAAGACGAAATAGAATGAAGAGAGGATTCAGAGAGGATGAAGAGAGGAGTCCCAAAAGACAACAGAAGACTTGGCCCAGAGAAGACAGTCCTGTATTGCTTGTTGACACCGAAGAAGCCCCCTCATCACCCATTGAGTTCTTGCCACACAACATGGTCAGGGTGTATGAAACTGTAGAGAAAGAATAAGGACCACAAGCCAGGGACTAGATACAGTCTCTTGTATAGGACATGGCAACTTTTTTTGGTAGCACCTTGTGTATAAATCAATTAATATTGTTGGTAAAGCCTAACATGTGTGACCAACTGGGATCAAAACAACCCAACATTAATTCTCATATAATTATATTTTTGCACATATCCAGTCAAAAACATTCACCGACACAAAAACCTTTTGATGCATGCATTTATTAATCTAAAATAACATTAATAAGTATTTATAAAATGTTTTCAGCAAATTATAGCATAAAGGTGGCCAACAAAAGCCACATCAGGAACACCTGCTCTTTCCATGAAAAAGACTGACCAGGTGAATCCATGTGAAAGCTATGATCCCTTATTGATGTCACTTAATCAGTGTAGATGAAGGGGAGGAGACATATTAATGAATGATTTTTAAACCTTGAGACAATTGAGACATGGATTGTGTATGTGTGTCAGTCAGCGGGTGAATGGGCAAGACAACATATTGAAGTCCCTTTGAACAGGGTACGGTACAAGGTGCCAGGCACACCAGTTTGTGTCAAGAACTGCAACGCTACTGGGATTTTCACACTCAGCAGTTACCCATGTGTATCAAGAATGGTACAACACTCAAAGGACATCCAGCCAACTTAAAACAACTGTGGAAAGCATTGGAGTCAACATGGGCCAGCCTCCCTGTGGAAGGCTTTCAACACCTTGAGTCATGCTCTGACAAATTGAGGCTGTTCTGAGGGCAAAAGTGTGTAATAAATAGAACAATTATGATTGTCGGCTCCTAGGCAATTTAACCTCCCAACAATCCACATATTTTTTATTCGAGACTTCTCTCTTCCTGGATTCCCCGCAGGGGAAGGGACAGTAGGGGCACAATCAGCAACTCAATATTAGGAAGATATTTGTAATGTTTGTACACTCAGTATATGTAGCCTCATTTCGTACCAATTCAATCTCAATCCTTCAAGACAAAAGCATGAGAATAGTTCACTATGCCATCTCAAGCTCAAGCAATTATGTAGAGAAGGTATTGTGTGAAGCAATGGAAAAGAGTCCTAATTTGGTATGCATGTCACTTTTTTGAAAAAGAATGACAGTCAGTATACCAAGTGCAGATTTGTGAAAGGGTGGAGAAGCCTTGAAGCGTAATTACATTTACATTCTAGTCATTTACCTGACACTCTTATCCAGAGTGACATATAGTAGAAATTATGGTTAAGTGCCTTGCTCAATCAACAGTTTTTTCACCTAGTCGGCTCTGGGATTCAAGCCAGCAACCTTTTGGCTCTTAACCGCTACGCTACCTGCTGCCCCCTCCCCTGTAATTGGCAAGATTCCACTTTCTGTCACAGTAGCATGACTTGCCTTTTAGTGGTATTGCTGTCCTTTACAGCAGGTGATGCTCAGAGGGGAATTGTGTCTCACTGAGACGGGTGCCCAAAGCTATGGAGCAAAAACCAAACCTTCAAGTGGTTAATCATGAAAACTCTTGAGGATTCACCTTGCTGGGAAAAAATGAAAAATCACAATGTGAAAGTTCTCCTGTGCTTCGGTGGTCTAAGAAACTGCAACATAAAATGCAGAGTAAAAATTGGCTATGTTTGATTATGCAATGTTTTGAGGACTGTACCGTAAGAGAGCATCTTCTGATTAGAAAATAAATCTACCTAATTGAAAATATGACAGTCCATGTAAAAAATGTAATCCTTTGAAGTTGTTATGCAGGGCCCACAGAGGACACTTCTGTCTTGCTTGCTGACACAGAAGTCTCATCATCAGCTCCTGAACTAATTCCTACAGCAGCCAACATGCAGCTACGGAACTGTAGAGAGAGAAGGATAATTAGAGAAATAGATTGTTAGCATTTTTCACTTTGCCCAACATGAAGCATTGTTTATTGATGCACAAAAGAGAGAGATCAAAATATGTTACCAACCTGTTTGTTCATCAACACATAGATGACTGGGTTGAAGATGGCTGAGCTCTTTGAGAAGAAGGCTGGAATAGCCATGGCTGTGGCTGTAAAGGCTGCTCCTTTGTTGAAGAAGATCCAGGCAGCAAAGCTGGCATAGGGGGTCCAGGCAATCAGGAAACCACAAACCATCAGGAAGCACATACGTGTCACTTCCTTCTCAGCTTTCTGGGTAGATGCTGAGTCCTGCTGGGAAGCTGCAGCCTGAAAACAAACAAGGGAACACACATGAAATCAAATAATTGTTTGAAAAAAAGTATGGGCAGTATATCTCAACTACATTCAACCACCGAATATCGAGTGATTCATTTGTTGTGTTTAGGAAAAAGGGATAGACAAACTGTCTGTCTGAGCAGTGTACTAGAATTAACCGCCTTACCGCCTTGACTGTGAGGACAAGGCTTCCGTACGTGAAGAAGATGGTGACGACAGGAACACAGAAGTGGCAGGAGAACATGTAGATCACATATGATTCATTGTTGAAGCCTTCGGCCAAGGTGTAGTAATCAGGTCCACATGAGCACTGCATACCCTCTGGGATATATCTATGTGGGAAAGACAATAAATAAGCCTCTATTCAAATATTTTACTTTAAAATGTATAAAAGGTTATCACAAGTTATGCCTTGGATGATGTCTTTGAATGATATTCTTTCAGAAAGGAGTTTACTATGAATACAATACTTGTCAAATGTATAAATTAGATTGACTTGGATGCCGTTTATCTATACGTATGTAGTATAACCAGATGAGATGCCCTTTCTCAGTGGGAAGAATACTGAGAGGCTATGGTCGGCATCCTTTAAACACAAACTCAAAATGTCTACTTCCACCTCAGTGTGTGATCTCACCAGATCAGATCACAATCTTTCCCAAAACTTTCCTGGCCACTCTGATCGGATCTTTGAGAACCATACACTATTTTAACTTCAGGTGTAAATTAAATAACTGAATCTAGAATAATCTGTCACCTTATTTGAAAGAAGTGGTCAGTTTACTGTGCCAGTTAAGTTATGAATAACATAACTGGAAAACTGAGGCCAAGACTGAAAAGAGCTACTGTACAGTACTGTAGTAGAGAGCTACTCAGGAGGCTTCCAAGTGGTGCAGCAGTCTTAGGCACTGTATCTCAGTGCGACACTACAGTCCCTAGTTTGAATCCAGACTGCATCACATGCAGCTGTGAATGGGAGTCCCATAGGGCGGTGAACAATTGGCCCAGAATCGTCCGGGATTGGCCGGGGTATGCCGTCATTGTAAATAAGAATTTGTTCTTAACTGACTTGCCTTTCTCCAGTCTATTGAGGTGGGGAAAGGTTGGCAAATTGTCTGCAGATTGCTTGCCTGCTCTCTCTACAGTACCAAACCATTAATTTAACTTCTCATCCAGTTATGTATTAACTAATCAGACTGGGTAGTTGACACAGTTTGTAATTTATCTATCCATTGAGGGTGAATCCTAAATTCCACTTCTCTCAAATTTTCACTTTGTCTCCTATTTAAACCAATGCACAACAAAGTGAAATTTAAGTGGAAGTTGCGATTCGCACCAATGTAATCACACCCTGGTGGTACTCACGCCTCAAGACTATATTAGACCATTACGGTCTCCGGTTCTAAAGCAAGGCTGCACTGA